>NC_068291.1:42750772-42968816 GCF_025860055.1 Xyrauchen texanus
ACAGTGATATTTAATCTCTATTTTTTATTTAAACTGGGACAAACACTTCACCAATCATCACACTCAAATTGCGAGGTTATAACTCCATGTTTACAAAGATTAAACCAGTTATTTTCTGTGATCGGACTGTGGGATTGAAATGTTTCTTTGTTTTAACATTTTTTAATGGATCTTAAAGCATACCTACAGATTATATACAAACATAAATACATGAAAGCAATTTGATCATTATCATTGTTCATACTGATATACAATGTATTTTCACAATTTCACATTTCTTCTACCTCATTTGTAAATAAGCTAATATAAATGACTTTTTTTTCAGTCAACAAGATTTAAGGTTGAAATTGATATGGATGTTTAAATTATGTAAACTGTTTCATTTTTAATCACATTTTGCCTTCATAATATCAGTTTAAATGGTCCTGCGGCATTATTATAGATTTAATTAAATATAAAAAAGGTTAATACACCCAAAAATTCTGCATTTGTCATTATCTTTTCACTCTCGAGTTGTTTCAAACCCATTTGACTTTATTTCTTGTGTGGAACTCAAAAAGAGATTTTAGGCAGATTGACAGTCTCAGTCACCATTTACTTGTGAAAAAAAGGTGTAATGAAAGGGTTTGGAACAAAACGAGGGTGAGTAAATGATGACAGAATTTTCATTGTTTTTCAATCTCTTAAAGAGTGTGTATAATTACGATGCTGGACAGCGGCAGAGAAGGAAGAACACATAATTTGGCTCTCTGGCAGGCAGTATACCGTCAGCAACACCTGCCCAGCTTCTAGCCCAAAACAGCAGTATTATTACAGTGTCAGCTTTAATCAGCAGTGCAGCAGGAACACTGAAATCTCACTGTGTGTGTGTGTGTGTGTGTGTGTGTGTGTGTGTGTGTGTGTGTGTGTGTGTGTGTGTGTGTGTGTGTGTGTGTGTGTGTGTGTAGGTGTGTGTGTAGGTGTGTGAACACCAAATCCATAAGACAGAGAGGAAGATCACGTACACAGGCAGTCCTGTACAATAATACACGCCTGATTCAAACATTACTGGCACAATATTTGCTCTGGTGCCTTTTGTCATTAAAACAAAAGACAGATTCAACTTTTTACTCACATTTTTAGCTTATAATTTCATTTGTAATGAAAAATGTTTTATTACATAATTTTTTAGTACTGATCTCAGGCTTTTAGACCCACTGTATATATATACACAGCTCTGTGAAAAAGTATTTGCCCCCATTCCTGATTTCTTCTATTTTTGTGTATTTTTCATACTAATATATATATATATATATATATATATATATATATATATATATATATATATATATTATTATTATTATTATTATTTTTATTTTATTTTTTTTAGATCTTCAAACAAAATATTACATAAAACAAAAGCAACCGGAGTAAACACAAAATAAAATATATATACATGTAACCAGGTCAAATGTTACCAAACACAGTACTGTACTAGTTAACCACAGTGTTGCCAACTATTTTCAATGGAAAGTAGCTAAAGCCTGCTCGAAAAGTAGCTAAATGTCGCCAGATGACGTCATGCATCATTAGCATATTAATGACGTCATCGCGTCGTATTTGCATTCTGCCTAATTTGTCGGTACTGTAGCCTACTTCAGTTTATAATAACGGTTATCTCCCCTAAACCGTGCTCATACTGTTTTTATATAAGTATATAGCCGAATGTCCAGTAAAACGGTTCTCAATAACATATTTTCTGTTAGACAACGGAACGGAACTTAGCTACCGTTACATGTTTATGAGTTTGAAGAAGGTTTATTTTGAACATTTTTATTATGTTTGGATAAGTAAAATGTATAGAGTCTGTAAATATACGATCTGAAGTCGGAGAGTTCAGAAACCGAACCGGAATGAACTAAAACTCTGATTAGTAGTGAATATAAGCGCATGCCAAGAAAAAACGGTCAAATTAAATGTTTTGAATTAAAACAAAGGAGAAGGCAGCTGCTATGTGATCACTGATTGGTTCCTGCTAACACAGCGTGCACATGCGCAGCTCATTCATGTCTATGTCCGCTGGCGTGCAGTCAACGGAATGTGCTGCTCCTCTCAGCCGCTCACTGAACAGAGCAGACGCAGCGGGGAAGTAAGACCTCACGCTTGCGGTACTGGCGATATTTGGAATTTGGAAAGTTGCTAAGGTTTGTCCAAAAAGTCGCTAGATTTGTCGCTAGTCGCTTTTTTTAAAAAATGTCGCTAAAGGGGTCTGAAAAGTCGCTAAAAATAGCGACAAAGTCGCTAAGTTGGCAACAATGGTTAACCAATACTCTGGGATAAGGGAAGTTACACTATGGACTGTTTCGGGGTTTTCTCACTCATTGACGTAATAATGCACTAGCCCTTTAAGAAACGCGATGTGTGACATTCTAGAAGTGTCGAAAAAGTTCCCTGTGAACAGCGCGTGAACACAACGTGATTGAAGTGCTGCTCATGCGGTGGAGTGTCGAGACCATTAGACTCCGTGTTACTGTTAAAATAACGGGAAATATGCACATATAGTGACTTGGAAGTCTCTCTTAGTGTGTCGTGAGGGTTGTGTATTGTGCAGAGGGAACTTTTAACTTCTGTCGAGACGCATATCTATGTGGAGAAATCTGATCGACACTAGATCTCGAAGCGTAAGTGTTTTAATAATCACTAATGTCAGTTTATCATTGAGATTATTTTGTTGTGTATAATGTGATTTGAATAAAGAGGGGAGAGAAGTACTCTGAAGGCCTTTTGAGTGTTTCCAGGCCAGTGTGAAGCAGTAAAGTGAGTGTTGTAACTAATCAATACTAAAAAAGTGTTTATTGCTTATATGTGTGTTCAATCAGTAGATTGTTACAGTTGTTCTGGTGTCATGTGTTCCAAATGTTAAGGAATAGTGTTGTATTGTGTCTATTACTGTTAACAGAAGGGAAATGGAGTTCATCATTTGCTGTGGAAGTGTGTACATGCTATAGAGGGTGGTGATGAACAGTAAGTTTGAGTTATTTGATTATTCTTTTGAAGTGTATGAATGTTAATTCACAGTGATTGAGTGAATATTAGTCGATGTAATGCTTGGAATGTATCAATGTTACTGGGAAATGTGACTTCTAATTTTATTTGTATGCATGTTTTATGTAACATAAGCAGCTTTATTTGATCTTGTAATAATCTGTGTATTTGTTTTCCAGAATGAGATCCACTATCGTTGTCTATGTTAGTTAGATTCCTGTAATTGATTTGTTAACGTGGTGACTGAGAACAGAAAGGCAAGAGAGACTCAGTTTGATAATAAGAAAAACATCTTGATTTATGTCACTCAATTTAGCAAGCTTTTCTGTCTAACATTCTAAATTTGCATAGTTAACGCTGCGCTGTTCCAAGTGCAGTCTGGAATAAACGACCCCTTGAATAATTTATGTTCCTGTGTCCAGTGCTGTCATTAACACTCACACTGGGTCACATACAGTATAAACTTCCTTTTTCAGTACACAGTATTTTAAAGATAATTTTGTAAACATCCAAATAACTTTACAGATCTTTATTGTAAAGAGTTTAAACAATGTTTTCCATGCTTGTTCAATGAACCATAAACAATTAATGAACATGCACCGGTGGAACGGCCGTTAAGAAACCAACAGCTTACAGATGGTGGGCAATTAAGATCACAGTTATAAAAACTTAGGACACTAAAGAGACCTATGTACTGACTCTGAAACACACCAAAAGAAAGATGCCCAGGGTCCCTGCTCATCTGCATCATCGTGCCTTAGGCATGTCCATACTGTGAGACGCCAAAGACAGCGCTACAGGGAGACAGGAAAGACAGCTGATCGTCAGAATGTCAGTGTTCCGCCATGGGAAGAAGCCCGGATTTCAATCCCATTGAGCACGTCTGGGACCTGTTGGGTCGGAGGGTGAGGGCTATGGCCGTTCCCCCCAGAAATGTGCGGGAACTTGCAAGTGCCTTGGTGGAAGAGTGGGGTAACTTCTCACAGCAAGAACTGGCAAATCTGGTGTAGTCCATGAGGAGGAGATACACTGCAGTACTTAATGCAGCTGGTGGCCACACCAGATACTGACTGTTACTTTGACCAACCAACACCATCCTATGTATATATTATTAAAGCAAAAAAGTTATCCAACACCTATATCACCCATGTGAAACACGAACTGCCCCTTAAACTTAATAGCTGGTTGTGCCACCTTTAGCAGCAACAAATCCAACCAAATGCTTCTGATAACTGGAAATCAGTTTTTCACAATGCTATGGTGGAATTTTGGCTCACTCTTCTTTGCAGAACTGCTTTAGTTCAGCCACATTGGAGGGTTTTTGAGCATGAACTAAACGTTTAAGGTCCTTCCAAAGCATCTCAATTGAGTTTAAGACATTGACTAGGCCACTCCAAAACATTAATTTAGCTCCTTTTGAGCCATTCAGCGGTGGACTTACTCCTATGCTTTGGATTATTGTCTTGCTGCATAATCCAGTTGTGCTTGAGCTTCAACTACCAGACTGATGACCGGACGTTCTCCTTTAGGATTTTCTGATAGAGAATAGAATTTGTTTCCCTCAATTATTGCAAGTTGCCCTGATGCAGCAAAGCATCCCCACACCATCACACTACCACCACCATACTTGACCGTAGGTATGATGCTCTTTTTTGGTGGAATTCTGTGTTTGATTTAGGCCAGATGTAACAGGACTCCTATCTTCCAAACAGCTCCAGTTTCGACTCATCAGACCACAGAACATTCTCCCAAAAGGTTTGAAGATCATCAAAGTGTGTTTTGGCAGAATTCAGATGAGTCTTAATGTTCTTCTGAATTAGCTGTGATTTTCGCTTCACCACTCTTCCATTGATGCCAATTTTGGCCAGTGTCTTTCTGATAGTGGAGTCATGAACAGTGACCTTTATTGATGCGAGAGAGGCCTGCAGTTCCTTAGATGTTATCCTTGGCTTTTTTGTGACCTGGATGAGTCGTCACTGTGCTCTGTAAGGAATCTTGGAAGGTCAGCCACTTCTGGAAAGGTTCACTACTGTGCCAAAATTTCTCCATTTGGAGATAATGTCGCTCACTGTGGTTTTTTGGAGTCCCAGAGCCTTTGAAATAGATTTGTAACCCTTCCCAGACAGATGTATTTCAATTCCCTTTTTCCTCATTATTTCTGTAATATCTCTCGACCTTGGCAAAGTGTGCTCCTGTGTGAGACCTTTTAGCCAAATTCATGCTGCTGAAAAATATCTATTTAGGTGTTGATTTGATTGATCAGGGCTGGCAGTATTCAGGCATGGGTGTGTCTAGTCTAGCTGAACCTCATTATGAAGGCAGTTTCATAGATTTGGGGATTTAATAACTAAGGGAGCAAATACTTTTTCCACACACTTTATTTGATAACTTTTTCTTCAATAAATAACATTAACATTTAAAAACTGTATTTTGTGTTTACTCCGATTGCATTTGTTTTATGTTATATTTAGTTTGAATTTTTGAGACAATTTAGTATGAGATATCCTCAAAAACAGAAGAAACCAGGATTAGAATCAGAATGAGCTTTATTGACATATGCTTACACATACAAGGAATTTGTCTTGGTGACAGAAGCTTCCAGTGCACAAATAATACAACAACAAGACAGCGATAATAATAAAAAAAAATTATACAAAAAGTCAAAAACATATATAAATAGACTGTATTGCACGTAATTATTGCTCAATGGCAAAGGCAACTGTTCAAAGAGGTAGTGTGCTGGTGAGTGGGGTCGAGATTGATTTTCCCAGCCCTTTTCCTCACTCTGGAAGTGTACAGTTCTTGAAGGGAGGGCAGGAAGCAACCAATATTCCTCTTAGCAGTCCGAACTGTCCTTTGTAGTCTTCTGATATCCTATTTCATAGCTGAATCAAACCAGACAGTTACTGAAGCGCAGAGGACAGACTAAATGACTGCTGAGTAGAACTGTATCAGCAGCGCCTGTGGCAGCTTGAACTTCCTCAGGTGGTGAAGGAAGTACAACCTCTGCTGGGCTTTTTTCACAATGGAGTCAATGTGGGTCTCCCACTTCAGGTCCTGTGAGATGGTAGAGCCCAGGAACCTGAATGACTCCACTGCTGCCACAGTGCTCTTCAGAATGGAGGGCGGGGTCAATGTTGGGGTGTTCCTCCTAAAGTCTGCTGTTATCTCCACTGTTTTGAGCATGTTCTGCTCCAAGTTGTTTTGACTGCACCAGTGAGCCAGCTGTTCAACCTCCCTTTTGTATACAGACTCATCGTCATCTTGGATGAGGCCGATGACAGTAGTGTAATCTGTAAACTTCAGGAACTTGACAGAGGGGTCCTTGGTGGTGAAGTCATTGGTATACAGGAAGAAGAGCAGTGGGGAGAGCACACATCCCCCAGTGCTGATCGTACATGTGTTGGTAGTGAATTTCACCTGTCTCACTAGTTGTTGCCTGTGCGTCAGAAAGCTGTTGATCCTCTTACATGGGAACAGAGAGTTGGTGTTATTTAGTCCAGAGAATAGCTGGGATGATGGTGTTGAAAGCTGAACTGAAGTCCACAAAAATGATCCTTGCATTTATCCCAGGTCTGTCCAAATGTTGCAGGATATGATGCAATCCCAAGTTGATTGCATCATCCACAGACCTGTTTGCTCGATAAGCAATTGAAGGGGATCCAGAAAGTGTCCAGTGATGTCCATCAGATGGGCTAATACCAGTCTCTCAAATGACTTCATGACCACAGACGTTAGAGTGACGGGTCTGTAGTCATTAAGTCCTTTGATTTTGGGTTTCTTTGGGACAGGGATGATAGTGGAGCATTTGAAGCAGCAGGAAAATTCACACTACTCCAGTGATCTACTGAAGATCTGTGTGAAGATGGGGGCCAGCTGAGCAGCACAGGATTTTAGACAATTGGGGGAAACACCATCTTGGCCCTGTACTTTCCTTGTCTTTTGTTTCTGGAAGACACAGCACAACGCTCTTCGTAGATCTTAAGTGTAAATACTTACATACATATATATACAGTGAGGAAAATAAGTATTTGAACACCCTGCTATTTTGCAAGTTCTCCCACTTAGAAATCATGGAGGGGTCTGAAATTGTCATCGTAGGTGCATGTCCACTGTGAGAAACATAATCTAAAAAAAAAAAATCCAGAAATCACAATGTATGATTTTTTAACTATTTATTTGTATGATACAGCTGCAAATAAGTATTTGAACACCTGAGAAAATCAATGTTAATATTTGGTACAGTAGCCTTTGTTTGCAATTACAGAGGTCAAACGTTTCCTGTAGTTTTTCACCAGGTTTGCACACACTGCAGGAGGGATTTTGGCCCACTCCTCCACACAGATCTTCTCTAGATCAGTCAGGTTTCTGGGCTGTCGCTGAGAAACACGGAGTTTGAGCTCCCTCCAAAGATTCTCTATTGGGTTTAGGTCTGGAGACTGGCTAGGCCACGCCAGAACCTTGATATGCTTCTTACAGAGCCACTCCTTGGTTATCCTGGCTGTGTGCTTCGGGTCATTGTCATGTTGGAAGACCCAGCCTCGACCCATCTTCAATGCTCTAACTGAGGGAAGGAGGTTGTTCCCCAAAATCTGCATAATACATGGCCCGGTCATCCTCTCCTTAATACAATGCAGTCAGCCCTGTCCCATGTGCAGAAAAACACCCCCAAAGCATGATGCTACCACCCCCATGCTTCACAGTAGGGATGGTGTTCTTGGGATGGTACTCATCATTCTTCTTCCTCCAAACACGGTTAGTGGAATTATGACCAAAATGTTATATTTTGGTCTCATCTGACCACATGACTTTCTCCCATGACTCCTCTGGATCATCCAAATGGTCATTGGCAAACTTAAGACGGGCCTTGACATGTGCTGGTTTAAGCAGGGGAACCTTCCGTGCCATGCATGATTTCAAACCATGACGTCTTAGTGTATTACCAACAGTAACCTTGGAAACGGTGGTCCCAGCTCTTTTCAGGTCATTGACCAGCTCCTCCCGTGTAGTTCTAGGCTGATTTCTCACCTTTCTTAGGATCATTGAGACCTCACGAGGTGAGATCTTGCATGGAGCCCCAGTCCGAGGGAGATTGACAGTCATGTTTAGCTTCTTCCATTTTCTAATGATTGCTCCAACAGTGGACCTTTTTTCACCAAGCTGCTTGGCAATTTCCTCGTAGCCCTTTCCAGCCTTCTGGAGGTGTACAATTTTGTCTCTAGTGTCTTCGGACAGCTCTTTGGTCTTGGCCATGTTAGTAGTTGGATTCTTACTGATTGTATGGGGTGGACAGGTGTCTTTATGCAGCTAACAACCTCAAACAGGTGCATCTAATTTAGGATAATAAATGGAGTGGAGGTGGACATTTTAAAGGCAGACTAACAGGTCTTTGAGGGTCAGAATTCTAGCTGATAGACAGGTGTTCAAATACTTATTTGCAGCTGTATCATACAAATAAATAGTTAAAAATCATACATTGTGATTTTTGGAGTTTTCTTTTAGATTATGTCTCTCACAGTGGACATGCACCTACAATGACAATTTCAGACCCCTCCATGATTTCCAAGTGGGAGAACTTGCAAAATAGCAGGGTGTTCAAATACTTATTTTCCTCACTGTATATATACAGAGAGAGAGAGAGGAAGAGAGATTTAATTCTGTAGTGACTAACTTCATTGTTTCTGTCAAATCATTAACCCAGAGTTTTATTCCAATAACATATGGCCTAATTACAAGTTGAGATGTCCCTTTTTATCAACTTTTTCAGTTTGCAAGTCTTGATCATTTACCACCAGTTCACAAAGAGAGTAATGTTACATCACAGTCGCAAATTACAATGTTTGGAGTATTAATGCTCAGAATAATTCCAGGAACATGCACTCAAACTGAACACAGATGACAGCTGTTTTACAAACATGCAATGCAGAGCTTATGCACCAATGTTTAATACAGAAATATTGAAATACAGTGAGGAAAATAAGTATTTGAACACCCTGCTATTTTGCAAGTTCTCCCACTTGGAAATCATGGAGGGGTCTGAAATTGTCATTGTAGGTGCATGTCCACTGTGAGAGACATAATCTAAAAAGAAAACTCCAAAAATCACAATGTATGATGTATGTTGGTAATACACTAAGACGTCATGGTTTGAAATCATGCATGGCACGGAAGGTTCCCCTGCTTAAACCAGCACATGTCAAGGCCCGTCTTAAGTTTGCCAATGACCATTTGGATGATCCAGAGGAGTCATGGGAGAAAGTCATGTGGTCAGATGAGACCAAAATATAACATTTTGGTCATAATTCCACTAACCGTGTTTGGAGGAAGAAGAATGATGAGTACCATCCCAAGAACACCATCCCTACTGTGAAGCATGGGGGTGGTAGCATCATGCTTTGGGGGTGTTTTTCTGCACATGGGACAGGGCTGACTGCACTGTATTAAGGAGAGGATGACCGGGGCCATGTATGGCGAGATTTTGGGGAACAACCTCCTTCCCTCAGTTAGAGCATTGAAGATGGGTCGAGGCTGGGTCTTCCAACATGACAATGACCCGAAGCACACAGCCAGGATAACCAAGGAGTGGCTCTGTAAGAAGCATATCAAGGTTCTGGCGTGGCCTAGCCAGTCTCCAGACCTAAACCCAATAGAGAATCTTTGGAGGGAGCTCAAACTCCGTGTTTCTCAGCGACAGCCCAGAAACCTGACTGATCTAGAGAAGATCTGTGTGGAGGAGTGGGCCAAAATCCCTCCTGCAGTGTGTGCAAACCTGGTGAAAAACTACAGGAAACGTTTGACCTCTGTAATTGCAAACAAAGGCTACTGTACCAAATATTAACATTGATTTTCTCAGGTGTTCAAATACTTATTTGCAGCTGTATCATACAAATAAATAGTTAAAAAATCATACATTGTGATTTCTGGATTTTTTTTTTTTAGATTATGTTTCTCACAGTGGACATGCACCTACGATGACAATTTCAGACCCCTCCATGATTTCTAAGTGGGAGAACTTGCAAAATAGCAGGGTGTTCAAATACTTATTTTCCTCACTGTATCTTGAAGAATGATGCAGTCCTGTTTACGATCTCTTGTTATGAGCACACAAACATTTAATCCTTAAGTGTGTGTGCACCTGGCAAACCAGATCTGCAGGAAAACTACTGAAACGATGCCAGTACCAGCTGCCTTGCCACAGGCATTTAACCCCATGAGGTGTAACAAGAAACAACAGGATGGGACTGTCTTACTGCCCTGCTGTCAAACCACCACAACACATACCTTTAATGCCGACACTGACATTGAGTGTGTTTAAATGCACACCAATACGCTTATAACTAAAGCTCAGATTTTTAAAATAAACATACAATGCAATAAAACCGCATTTACAGTATATGAGATTTGAAATAAGCACGCTATTCTCGGCTTTAGATGACAAATGTGAAGAGGCATGCACACAACACTTATTATTGTAGTATATATTAGGCCTGTTGCGATTATTTAATAACCGTCTGATCACGTTATTTTAATCTAATCGTGATTATTAGACATTCATATTCCAATCACATTTTAATGCCCAAATAAGAGAATTTTAAGCAAATATACTGTATAAATACTATGACCGGCGCATTCGTGTGTCATTCTGTTGAACTTCGAGTCCAAGCGTCACTGAGCCGCACCGCGGTGGTCAACCAGCTCCTGTCCGGAAGAGCGCATGAAGCACTCTGATGCCTGTGCTATCAGCAGAGGCTTGCGCCAAACTCCCGTTAAAATATAAATGACAACTTTGGAGGCGTGTTGAAGCGGGTTTCGCCCAGGGTGCCAAACAAGCTAGAACCGCTACTGATCATAGCATTAAAATATTGTGAGAATGTGAAGCAATTAGAAAATAAATATTTTACTATTGCATAATATAATAACATTTTAATATAAATATAATACAAATATACAGTACATAAAAATTATATTTTATTTTGCATTTAAAAAATTATCAAATATTAAAAAAAACAAGTATAAATGTAAAATTGACGTTAAATATGTAAAAATGACATCTTAAGGTGTATGAAGCACACATGTAGAAAAAAAGCACACCTTAAAAAATGACATTTTATATGACAATTAATCATGAAAGCCCCTAACGAGGCAATTAATTGTCACAGCCCAAAAACTTAAAGAAATGTATCGTTATAATCACAATTATTTTTTTGACATTTAATCATCAGCCAAATTTCCTAATCGTGACAGCCCAAGTATATACTGTATATATTCTGTTACATTCAGGGCCATCACTTGAATTCATTGGGCCTGGGACAAACGTAAATAAATGGGCTCCCCATCATCACAGGCGGTGTTAATCTTGTCAACAAAATCACAGACGAAAACATTTGTTGATGCAGGTTTTTTTATTTCGTCAACGATAACGAAGACGAAACGAAAAAGGTGCATCATTACAATAATTAAACGATTTTATTAAAGCATAATATTGATGAAAATATGACAAGATATTAACAGTGTAAGATATGAAAAGGAGAAGAAACATCTAAAGAATCTGTGTATAGAAGAAGATATTAGATATAGATTCATCTAACCCATTAATAATTGGTGATTTCTCCACTTGAGTTGCGCGAGTTGTTGAACACAGGCAAAATTAACGCCTTCAAAATGGGGTAAATACGTCATTCAAGTTACAGTTTGGTCTGTTACTGTTTGGCACACTTTTTTGTCCATTTTGCACATTTTTCAAAGTAAATCATTTTAGAAAAAGATATTTTATTCCACAGTATCAAAGAGAGCGATCAAGCGCTTTCTGAGCACATAAAAAGAGAGAAGACTTTCCAAAGCTCTTTAAATATTTCATTAGGAATTGCTGTTACTTCACGGATGGTTACCGGTCTCGACTCGTGCCAGGGTCAGAGAGAGTGCAGTAAGTGCACAGGGAGGTTATGAGTGTGCATGATGCAAAACACACTTCCAAGTTTTGGAGCGTTACCTCTTCAGACCAGTGTCATATATCAGCCATGTTTAAAATGTCATATGCAAACAACCTCACCAAAACAATGGAATTGATAAGATGTGAATGTAGCTAAAAATATGTAGCACCTGACAGCATCATACAGTAAGTAAGATGCATTCTGCTCAATCTTCACCTCAATAAAGTTAGAAACAGCTCCCGTCATGAAGGGCATCATCTAAGGAGCACACATGACTCAGTTTAAAAATGGTGCCTCAATAACATTAGCAAAAGCAATTAACCTTTAGCCGGCAGCTCCTTAAAGCGAACAGGATGCAAAACCTTTCTTTTATTGCCACTGATTATGTACTGTACATACTGACCTAGAATAGATGACACCCAATGAATTGATTCTTTGTGACAACTTGGCCTTTCTATGTTTGGGTTTTTGAGAGATAAACAGTTGTAAAATGCATGAGGTACAGCAGGAAGGCAACAAGGCATGCACAAATTCAAAGTTTGCCTTACATAATGTCTATTTAGAGTTTTTAAAGACAGATTTTAATAAAGCTGACAAAAGAAAAATTATTTACAAATGTCCTTTTTTCATATTTCTACTGAGAAATAAGCATTTTAATTATTAAACACTGGCTGCTCTAAAGCGCACTTGAAAATCTTTAGTCATGAATCATGACGTTACAATGTTATAAGCCGTTTTAAAAAAATCTATTTTTTTCCATTATTTCCTTATGTAAACATGCACCGCATCCAGCTGTACGCTTTTCAGCGTTTTGCGCAGGAGCGCCCAGTTTTCATAAAGGCTGTGTCTTGTAAAAAAGTATGTCACCTTATAAAAGTGTATCATGAAAAAAAACCTGTGTTCCGTTACATGCATTGTGTTGCATCTAGCTCTTTTTAGTACAAGAACGTTTTCAGTCTGAACAACCCCTCAGCAGCCTTAGCATGTTTATTATAAAAACAATTGAAAAGCAGTGCAGCTGGATGCAAAAACATAAACATACAGTAGAGAGCAAGGTAGCTCACTATGTTTGTGAACAGATATTATGGTCCTACAGAGTTTAGTTTCGACTTCATGAAACACCTGAACCAGATATTCAAGGTCTGCAGGTTTGTTTGATTATTACAGGCAGGTGTTTCAGAGTAGCATGGAAACTAAACCACAGGAAAGATTTCCAGGAGCTGCCTTAAACAACTTCAATCTGAAAGGAACATCCACTTCACTGTCATTAATATTTTCTGATGTTAAGAAAAGCCTGCATGCAGATGTTATTTTAGCATTTCAAAATATGCTGCCCATCTTGGCCATAACAGAGGAAATGTACTCATTTGTTAAAATTGAATCAATGTGCAAGCTCTTAGATAACTGAAACAATTGTAAAGGTCAACTGAATCTGAAAAAGACTTAAGTATTATCAAAAACTAGTTATGCATTGTAGGTAAGTGTGGAGCGGAGGGGGCGGGGCCGGGCTGGAATGTCGCACAGCCGGTCCCCAATCGGCCTGATGGGGCGTGCGAGGGTTACATTGGTGCTGAAACCATTACATTGGTGCTGAAACCCGGGAAGGAGGAGGGATGCCCGTCGCAGAGTCCTCGACACTGCCGTCCACCCGGGGAGCACCGCTGACATCTGCCGGGTGACAGAGTAGCCCAACTGCCCAGACGTGGGGAACGGGCATCGTTCGCAAGGTGAGTGGGGACTGGATTCCCCGATCGCCTGGAGCGATGGAGCCGCTGCCAGGGGCGGAGGAGTGCCCTGCCGTCCCCCAGAAATGCGGAGGGGTCGAGGGAAGAACGCCGTCGACAAGGGGAGGAGGGAAGCAACTCACCGATCGCCTGGAGCGGTAGGGCCGCTGCCAGGGACGGAGGAATGTCCCCATGTGCCGCCAGAAAAGCGGAGGGGCGTTCTGTCCACTGGGGGTCAGAGGTTTGGCTCCGGTCCGCCCGGGGAGGAGCGGCTGTCGTCCACCAAAGAGTCTGGAGGAGTGCTCGAGGACAACGCAACGGCACATTAGAGAACTGGTGAGTGAGCTTCTTCTCTCTCTCTTTCTGTTGCACCGTGTTGGCCTTTTCCCTCGCCTATTTTGTTTTTATTGTTGTTGTTTTTTCCCTCCTGTCTCCTCCCAGGTCGAGGAAGGCGGGGATGACCTGACGGGGCGCAAAGCACGCCCCCTCCCCCAATTTTAGTAGGGGTAAGATGTGGATAAAACCGCTATGACACCTGGATCGGTATTGGTCTGATACTGATGTTTTTACCCAGATCGTGTATTGGTCCAACGAGCCCGATCCAAATCCAATACTCCATGTTGGTCATTGACATTACAGTCAATCTCAAAGAATGACATACAGTAAATCACAATCAGAATGAGCTTTATTGCCAAATGTTCTCACGTACACAAGGAATTTGTTTGGTGATAGGAGAAACAAGTTCGCACAGAACATTACAGTGAGACACAGAATATAATACAAGGTAAGAATATGAATAGACATACAAATAATAGGACATATAACAGAATGGCATATGTACATAATTCTACCTGGATGTTTCCTCACTCTGGAGACATACAGATCTTGGAGGGTGAGTAGGGCAGCACCAATAATCCTCTCAGCAGTCCTGACTGTCCGTTGGAGTTTACTTCTGTCTGATTTGGTGGCTGAATCAAACCCGACAGTTATAGATGTACACAGGACAGACTCAATGACGGCTGAGTAGAACTGTGTCAGTAGCTGCTGTGGCAGGTTTAACTTCCTCAGCTGGCGAAGGTACAACTTCTGCTGAACCTTATTCATAATGGTGTTTATGTGGGTGTCCCACTTCAAGTCCTAAGAGATGGTAGATGCTGCCACAGTGCTGTTCAGAATGGTTGGGGTTGCAGGGGAACCTGAAGTCCACTATCATCTCCACTGTTTTTAGCATTTTCAGCACATGGTTGTTGTGACCACACCAGACTACCAGCTGATCAACCTCCCACCTGTATGCAAACTCGTCACAGTCACGGATGAGGCTGATAACCATGGTGTCATCTGCAAACTTCAGGATCTTGACAGTGGGATCTTTTGCAGTGCAGTCATTTGTGTAAAGGGAGAAGAGCTGTGGAGAGAGAATGCATCCCTGAGGAGCACCAGTGCTAATAGTGAGGGTCCCGGATGTGAGTTTCCCCTGTGTCACTAGCTGATGCTTATCTGTCAGAAAGCTGGTGATCCATCGACAGATTGGGTTGGGCATGAAAAGCTGGGTCAGTTTGGTAAAGAGAAGATCAGGCATGATGGCATTGAAGGCTGAACTGAAGTCCACAAATAGGATCCTTGCATAAGTCCCAGATCTGTCAAGGTGTTGCAGGATATAATGCAGTCCCATATTGACCGCATCATCCACAGACCTGTTTGCACGGTATGCAAACTGAAGGGGGTCCAGCAGTGGTCAAGTGATGTCCTTCAGGTAGGCCAAAACCAGTCTCTCAAACAACCTCATGACCACAGACTTGAGAGTGACAGGTCTGTAGTCATTAAGTCCTCTGATTTTTTTTTTTTTTTGTGGAACCGGAATGGTGGTGCAGCGTTGGAAGCAGCAGGGAACTTCACACTGCTCCAGTGATCTTTTGAAGATCTGTGAGAAGATGGAGGCCAGTTGGTCAGTGCAGACTTTCAGACAGGCTGGTGAAATGCCATCTGGGCCTGAAGCTTTCCTAGTCTTTTGTTTCCAAAAGACCTGGCACACATCCTCCTTAAAGATCATAAGTGCATATTTAATAGCAGGAGGGTGAGGAGGGGGTTCCAGGAGGTATTGGGTGTGTGTGTGTGTGTGTGTGTGTGTGTGTGTGTGTGTGTGTGTGTGTGTGTGTGTGTGTGTGTGTGTGTGTGTGTGTGTGTGTGTGTGTGTGTGTGTGTGTAGATCAGAGTGGCAGAGGGGTGTGAGTCTGGGCATTTAAAACCTGCAGTAAAGCACATTCAGTTCATCAGCCATTAGTTGACTCTCTACAGAGTGAGGGGGAGGTGTCTTGTTCTTGGTGATGCTTTTTAGGCCTTTCTACACAGATGTAGGTTCATTGGCTGAAAACTGTTTTTTAGCTTTTCAGAGTAGCTTATTTTAGTTCCTTAGTAAATGTGTTCCTGGCCTGGTTGTAAAATGTTTTATCCCCACTTCTATAAGCATCCTCTTTGGCATGATGAAGCTGTCTGAATTTTCCTGTAAAACATGGTTTATTATTATTGAATGATGAAAATGTCCTAGTAGGGATGCACATATCCTCAACTAATGTATGATATCACAGTAACAGTGAGCTCGTCCAGGTCTGTGGCTGCAGCCTACAAAACACTCCAATCAGGTTTCTGTGAAACACAGAGCAGCAGAGTTAGAAAAATCCTTCATTTGTTTGAGTGAGCAGAAGCAGTTTGTTTGTTTTGTTGGCGAGGGAATGGACATTTGCCAGATGAATACTCCGCAGCGGAGTCCTAAAGACACATTTTCAAAGCTTCACAAGCACACCGAATCACTTCTCTCGTGTGCATCTTTGGGATTGCTTGTAGAGCACCACTGTGACTCCAATTAATATGTCTAATAAAACGTCAGAATAATCGAACACTGGCAAAATGTATGAGGTATGCTCTGCCAAATATTCAGCAGTTCATCCCTTCTGAAACTGATGGGGAAAGAGTGACAAAAAACATGACAAACAAACAAAAGTAAAAAAGAAAACGCTTGAGAGCTCCACACTGAAGCAGCCATATGCAGCGCCATCTTGAATATAAAGTCCTGATTATACATTTAAATAATCTCAAATCACCATTAAAGTAGTAAAAATAACTTGTGCATTTTATTCAGGCTTGTACTGTCATACAAAAGCTTTGTGAATTGCAAAAGGCTGTGTTTAATAATTAATATACAGTCATCATGCACAGGTAAGTAGCCACTAGAATCACGCTTTACTGAACGAGTGCTGCTCTGACGACACACACACATAAACACGGGCAGAGGCTCGTGATGCGCTGCTCAGCGCAATTTGTGGTCGCTTCACACAAACTCCATCTCAGATGTAGATGATCAATAGTTCGGTCCGCCTATAACATGCATTGAGAACGGCACCGGACAAGCATTTTACTAGATGTTGAATGAGAAGTGTATTACACTACTGTGAATTATGCAACAAACAAACACTTAAACACAGATTTCCTGGAGCACTCAGCGCCTGACTTTCAAAGCCTTAAGAAATTACAACTGAAATGTATTACCAATGTATAGTAAAATTATTATTAGTATTATTATTACAATAAAACTAATTGGGTTCCAAACATTACTGTGTGATTGAAAAGTGGATTGATATACTAATAAAAAAATAATATGAATAACAGAGGGAGAGAGAGAGAGAGAGAGAGAGAGAGAGAGAGAGAGAGATTTTTACAAGTCCAGATACAAGTTAAAATGCGTAAAGAGAACTGGCTTCTTTTCTACTGAAGACTTTCACTGGAATTTCTGTTATTTTTGCTGCTGCATCCTGCAGACTAGTTAAATATAAAGTTTGCACATGCTCTTATGTAATTGTTTTTGTTTTCCTATTTTATAATGATATAATGTATTGTTATAGGTTTTTGTTTTGTTACAAAAGAGTACTCCCAATCAGATCCACGCAGTGAATTATAGATGTTCTAAACCCATTAAGAAAAAAATAACACTGTATCGGATCGGGATCGGTATATCATATGAATAGGGGGTAATTAACATACTGTATACATACATATAATATATATATATATACACACTACCGTTCAAAAGTTTGGGGTCACTTGCCTGAAAAGTTTCTTATGATCTTAAAAACCATATGTTTAAATGTTTGAAATTTATTTTGTAGACAAAAATTTAATTTGTGCCACCATATAAATTTATTTAATTGCAAAACTAAAATTGTATTGAAAAAAACAAAAGGTTTTGAAATGTGATGCTTTTTTGCTATTTTTTTTATCAATAATCATATCTTTTGGTTTGCGCCCGCTCAATTACTAAAAGTAACTTACATTTTGAAAGCATTTTCTTCTTCTTTACTAGCGTTTTCTCACATGTGGGTGCAGAGTCCACTTCACATATATATTTGATTTGGCACAGTTTTACACCGGATGCCCTTCCTGATGCAACCCCCAGTGGCTGGGGGACTCTCATTCACACATATGGGGCAATATAGAGTCTCCAATTCATTTAACCTGCATGTTTTTGGACTTGTGGGGGAGACCGGAGCACCCGGAGACAACCCATGCAAACACAGGAAGAACATGCAAACTCCACACAGAAAGGCCGTGGGTGAGCCAGGACTGGAACCCAGGACCTTCTTGCTGTGAGGCAACAATACTACCCACTGAGCCACCGTGCCATCCTAAATATGCATTTTGGACCATCAAAAACAATTGAGTACATTCACTTGCATTGTTTAAAGGAGGAGGCCTGAACTGAAATCCTAAAAATCTTAAATTCTGTTTTGATGAAGAAAGAAACAGAGTAAATTATCAGCAAATTTTCATATTTGTGTGAACTATTCCTTTAAGAATAAATGTAAATCTATTAAAAAGAACATTTATGCATTTGGCAGATGCTTTTATCCAAAGTGACTTACAGTGCACTTATTACAGGGGCAATCCCCCCCAGAGCAACCTGGAGTTAAGTGTCTTGCTCAAGGACACAATGGTGGTGGCTGTGGGGATAGAACCAGCAACCTTCTGATTAACAGTTATGTGCTTTAGCCCACTACGCCACCACCACTCACCATCGGGTGACCATCGGGTCATCCCTGACTAAGGCCCTTCTCAGTTATGTGCTTTAGCCCACTACACCACCACTAGTACACCACCACCACTCCACTCATTAAAAAAACATAAGCGCTTTTTTTTTTACACGTTCCAGAGTTTTGTTTTAAAAACAAATAAAACAACAGTTACATGCTAACAATGGAAGTCAGTGGGGCAGCGATAGAGTGTTTTTCCCATTTATTTTATTCCATAGGAATTTCATTAAATCCTCCATAAAAGAGATGTAATCGATGAACCAAACCAACCAGCTCTGAGGTGAATCAAAACATTACAAACTTTGATTTGAAGCAAAAATGTATAAAACCAGACAAAAAAAAATCAAAGACTGTGTCCTTAACATCTTTAATGTGGAAATGAACAACAATCCCGTGAAGCATTGAGAACGATGTAATTGAATAAAAATGAAGGAAAAATATAAAGCT
Source organism: Xyrauchen texanus (assembly GCF_025860055.1). Lineage (NCBI taxonomy): Eukaryota > Metazoa > Chordata > Actinopteri > Cypriniformes > Catostomidae > Xyrauchen > Xyrauchen texanus. Next base: position 42,769,979 of record NC_068291.1, read on the forward strand.
ATTGATTTTGAACTGGTGATTAAAAGCATTGAAACAATATATTTGAATTGTATTGCAATTATATATGTAGTTTGTGAGTGTAGGGAGATTGACCTGATCGCATAATTCACAGTGCATCATGGGAGTGGGTAGTCACTGCAGAGCTCTTTTGGAGTGCTTTGTTCAGCACGATTATCTGATTGGTGGATCTTTCTCCTCAGGATCATGGGTAGTGTAGTTTTTCACCAAGAATTCCACTATTAAACATGATTGTTTTAAACTAACTTAAAATAATGCAGATTGATGGCATAAACAGAAGCATATGCCATCGATGAACAACCGTGGTTATGAGTGTGGTTATGAGTGGACAGTGGTCCGTTCTCACGTGTGATTTCAATCTTATCATGTCCATTATCCGACACACAAAGAATAAGTGATGGAATCAGTGCTTGTAGCCCTCCCTCATAAACAGCATGTTCGGAGCCGGACTAGCACAACTGCAGCCAAGAAATGCTCGTGGTGGTGTGGTTACGGACTGCGGTGCATTATGTGGAGTGATTTCAATCTGACCACTGTGTTTAGTGTGAAAGTCGGCTCTCATTTCTGTTCCCCAAGTGCTGTTGAAGTCTTGCGCCGGCAGAACAGCGGTAATGTTTATGAGTTTGAATTCTCCGCTGTGGCTGTAATGTGAGCTCATGAATGAGGCAGCGCTGTGATTGGATGGAAGCGCTCCTACTCATGAATAAAGCGGAGAAATGCTCAAAATCTAGTGACGTAAATGTGTGCTGTCCTACCAATCATAACTGGCATATAAGTTTACGCATATACCTCATTTTCATGACATTGCGTCAATGTTCCTTTTGAAACCGGAAGAACAATGGTTCAACAAAACAAAACCAAAAAAATAACCACTTTGCCCTTTACAATAAACATAATGAGTGCTATAATTTTTTTCAGTGATATCTGTTCACATCTCGAAAAATGTGTTTTGGTGTTTCATGACCCATTTAAAATGAACTTGAGGACCAGTTACAGGATCTAATATATACAATACATTTTCCCTTATACATTCTAATACACTGTGCAGGTTGATTCAACTAATAATGTATTGAGTTAAATAATAATTAAATAAAATAATTTTCTATGAACCATTGAGAGCCTTCCAAGTGATCGCCACGATCTTCGTTTGAACAATCCCGTTATCGATTCTTAAAATCCCATGATCGATCTTATACTTTTACTACTTAAAGTAGTATTTAACTGCATAGTTTGGACATTGATGTTAAAATTGACATTATTACCGCAATATGACTAAATGAATCAGAATCAAATCCTATCGAAATCAGAATCTGGAAATCTGTATCGATACCCATTTCAATGAATTTCTAAATATTTCTTAAGCACTTACCACAGAGCGTTCCTGATCGATTCACATCACATGGGACAGGTGTGCTCTTTTATTCCGCAATAAATCACACCGTTCCTGTTAAAGAAATTAAAAACGTCCATCTTACAAAGCTAATTAACAACATCTTGTTTGACGATGATTGCTCAGAGAACATAAAGACACTTAAACATGCTTTTCAATGTCACTTCACCATAAACCTATTTTTAACGACCTCTCTGAGGCAATAAATCAATTCTCTTGTCCTCTAGTCAAAAATTAAAACTATAGAGTAACAGTTCATAGTATTACATGAAATCTTGTCCTTTCCTGAAAGAAACCATAAGACCTAGTCTCTAGAATCTCGTGACACTGACTGGATTCAATAGATCACATCTAAACTCAGTGCACAGACAGACTACATTTACATTTTACATTTACATTTATGCATTTGGCAGATGCTTTTATCCAAAGCGACTTAAAGAGCACTTATTATAGGGACAATCCCCCCCAGAGCAACCTGGAGTTAGGTGCCTTGCTCAAGGACACAATGGTGGTGACTGTGGCGATTGAACCAGTGACCTTCTGATTACCAGTTTACCAGTTATGTGCTTTAGACCACTACACCACCACCACTCCGTACTACTGTCAGACTACTGTTTATATGAATCTAAACTCACTCATGTACTGAATCTCTCCAGAAATGTTCAGTGTGAAATCCATCAAACTGCTCTGATCTGCAGATCTCCAACACTTACTGAAGCCTAAAGACTTAAAGACCAGCGTCAACACGAGGACAAAACTCTATTAAGGTCTTTCCCATGACAGATCTCTGTTTAATTCTTCATTTCTGCTCTGTATAGTCAGCATGGATTTGAAAGAGCTGGCAGCAGTTTTTACCATCTGTGTGAATTTACAAAAAGTCTCAAAATGAAAGTTACAATTCTGGAATATCTAATAATATGCTCTTGAATACATTAGACTGCACATATAAGATGACGTTTTATTGTAAAGGCTGATCAAACACATTTAAAGACCCATTTGATTTTCCTTGAATATCGTAATTTAAAATGAACCCTCATTATACAGCTTATATTTAAATGTCTGTCAGTTTCTCAGGTTGTTTCAATTGCAACTCATGGAAAATATGCTAAAGTGTTGAATATTCAGCATGACGGTGTGACCTTTAACACTGATTTAAGCTGAAGATTTCCTCCTTTAATGTGTTTTTAGTAGTCACTGAATGTACAAATCTTGAGCACATTTTGCTTTGAGGTGACTATTGTGTGACTTTTGCAAGCTTCAATATGCATTTCCCAGTAAAACTGAAATTTGTACTTAAACACAGCCTCAAAAGTGTCAAGTTTATGATAATGCAAAAAAAATGAAAAATAGAAATGCATCAAAACCATCTGATTATCATGACTAAATCCGTTTAGAAATATATATTAGTGTTCAAAATTAAATGCATAATACGGACTTATGCAAAACATGCCTGCTTTGCAATTTTGCCAGAAGTAAAATCTATATATATATCGACATACGCAACAAGAATCAAGAAACAAATTCAAAAGTGCAAGTGTTGTTAAACCAGTGTCAATGGATGTGCACACCTGTAACTCTTTGACTTCTGTTTGGAACAATTCAGTTGGGCAGAAACATACAGTGTGCCAGGACTAATGCCAACACTAATGCCCTTCCAAAAGATGCAAGTATCAGCTGTAGATCAGCACATCTGTAGTATAGAATCTATAGTGTCATCTGTATAGGTAGGTAAAACAGCCTTTGGTGGCGTTATACAAGTCTGTCTCCATGCAAAAGACATTCAGAGAATCACATTCATTTATCACACATGCATTGCAGTAATAATACAGCAGCATTAGTTGTAATGAGCCAGTATGATGTAGAAAGTCCAGCAGTATTACCTTCAGTCCGCCGGTGTGCTTGTTTAAATGGATCTGTCCATTGGACACACTGAGCTCTTGTGTCTCATTCTCTCCGTCCGGTGGACAGAAATCCTCGTACACACCAGTGATGATGATGATGATGATGCTCGGATCTTCAGTGTGTATGTGTATGTAAAGACCTGCTCACACTGACAGCTGCTGTGTGTGTGTGTGTGTGTGTGTATGTGCTTCAGTAACACTCTATCTGCTCCTCCCCTTTAAAGCTCTATTATTACTGGGCAGGCAGAGGCCCCTGTCGACACACTGTGGAGGTGCAGGAACATTCAATGGGGAGTTTTAAATAGCATGTAAGTGCTGTTTTAAATTGCTGCATGCATGGCACCATGGGAACAATTTCTAAAATGAATTAGAGGGTATTTATGTAAGGCAAAATTAGGAAAGGTAGCTGTAAAATTAAATCATTGTATTGGCTGATAGAAATGAATGCAATTAAAAATGAACTGTATAAAATTACAATATAGCCTGATGAAAAACAGTTCAGTTTTAATTGCCACGCCACTCAATATACCACATAATACTTACACCACAACCCATAAGAGTCTATGAAATGTACATTTCACCATTAATTTTAACCTCTAAGAATTTTAGCTGAATTATTAATGACCCAGAGATATAGATATCGACATTTCGAGTTTACTTCTTCCCCATGACCCACCCAATTATAACCTCACTATTATTGAACAGTATTCTTCATTGATCGGACAGCTGTGCGTGGTGTTGGTATGGGGCGTGTGTGTTCTGGCTATGGTTGCATGAGCGGTGGGCTATGGCCTGTCTCTGGTAGGGATGTTTGGGCCCTTGCTCTGTGTGGTGGGCCTCTGAGGCGAATTACTCCTGAGCGGTCATGGTGGTGGAGCCCGGCTTTAAATATCATATCTATTTTCACTTAACGACCTAAATCTGCCAAAAGTAAATGGCTTTTCTACTGATATATATGTTATAGAACAGGGGACCTACAACACACAAGCCTTGCCACACCTGGGCATTATAAATGAAGAATACCTGAGCTAAATACATCAGAGCTCAAAGAGATAACTCTCCCCCAGGTGGCGATGGCATTGACCACACTGGTTGCTGTGACCCTGGAAAGAAGTTGTGCTCCCAACAATTAAAGAAACCCAAAGACAAAACAACTCAGGACACCGGTAAATAGGGGCTACCAGATCCCATTTCACCCAGATAGCAATGGTGATTGGCACACCAACCGAAGGGACCTGTGAGGCAAAGCTTATTCCTGAAAGGCAGGACTCATGGCATTTGATATGGGAGGGGGTTGCTGCGGGGGCGTGGTGTGTGGAGTGGGGGGTCCTGGTATAGCAGCTGGGGACAGGTTTGTGGACCCTAGCTTGGGTGGCCATGGCGGGGGCAGGGGGCCTGGAGCTAGCAGCAACTATAGAATTGTCCCAAATGTCCTTCGTCTTCCAAATCACATACATATACAGTACATACATACACACCCCTAGTTTATTGCAAACCAATATATACATAGTTTATTCTCTTTATTATTATATCTTTATACATGTAATTGTTAATATGCATATATTAAAATACATAGCCAAAAGTTAATTTGCTAAAGTTGTACCAAATGCCTACCTTTTATTTGTTCAACAAGTTTCTAAAAGTAATATATACATACATATATTTGTTATCTTTGTTCTCTGTTACTCTCTTAACTTTTTCCCTTATCTTTTGAAACTATATCTACAATATATATATATATATATATATATATATATATATATATATATATATATATATATATAAGCTACACATATATTTGCTGTTCTTTATTTGTATTTATCAATCTCTTGTGTTTACCATCCTTTTTGTTCTCTCTTTATTTACTTATTCATGCAATAAAAATAAGAGAGGTATAAGGATAGATAGATCACTGCACTGTTTGCAGAGAATATTATCTTAAAGAACTCTTCCAATTCTTATAAACCTATAGAGGAATATGGCCAAAAAATCTTCATCAAAAATATTCAAATTTAATAGGGTGTCTAAGTTGTTGAACTTTTAAATAAAAACCTTACATAGATAGGCCTTGTGATAAACTATCCCCGGTCTATGAATACAGTTTTAAATAAACATAATAAACATTTATAGGAGTAAAATAATACATAAGTTACACTCAAAGCAGTAGAGTCACCGCATTTATTCAAGAATAATGTTTATTCTGCTTTAACATTCTTCTTATCTTTTTATTTTCACAATATATCAGCACATCCTGGGTGAATCATGTGTGCTTTTAAGTCAGTTCAAGAGAAAGCCATAAACTGAATCTCATAGACGTCAAATGCATGACTGCCATCTGCTGGTGATGATGTGTCAGTGCAGGAGCTTCAACATATTATGTAAAAAAAAAATACATATATATAGTTGAAGTCAGAAGTTTACATATACTTAGGTTGAAGTCATTAATACCTATTTTTAACCACTCCACAGATTTCATATTAGCAAACTATAGTTTAAGACATCTACATTGTGTATGACACGAGTAATCTTTCCAACAATTGTTTACAGACAGATTGTTTCACTTTTAATTGACTGTATCACAATTCCAGTGGGTCAAATGTTTATATACACTAAGTTACCTGTGCCTTTAAGAAGCTTTGAAAATTCCAGAAAGTGATGTCAAGCCTTTAGGCAATTAGCCAATTAGCTTCTGATAGGTACCTGTGGATGTATTTTAAGGCCTACCTTCAAACTCAGTGCCTCTTTGCTTGACATCATGGGAAAATCAAAAGAAATCAGCCAAAACATCAGAAAATAAACTGTGGACCTCCACAAGTCTGGTTCGTCATTGGGAGCAATTTCCAAATTCCTAAAGTTACCACATTCATCTACAAACAACAGTACACAAGAATAAACACCATGGGATCATGCAGCCATGATACCTTTCAGGAAGGAGACACATTCTGTCTCTTAGAGACGAATTTAGTTTGGTGCAAAAAGTGCAAATCAATCCCAGAACAACAGCAAAGGTTCTTGTGAAGATTCTGGAGGAAACAGGTAGACAGAGCTACGTTCCCACCAGAAGCCTGCGGTCGGCTAAGGAACGTCGCCTTGTCGTACCAAAACAAAGAGGCACCAAAACACTTTCCCGGACTTTCAGTTTCATCATACCACGGTGGTGGAATGACCTTCCCAACTCAATCCGGGAAGCTGACTCACTCTCTATCTTCAAAAAACGGCTAAAAACACATCTTTTCCAAGAGCACTTAACCGGTCACTAAAAAATAAAATAAAAAAAAATAAAAATAATTATTTACATTTCTTGTTGCACTTAAATCTATTTTGTATACTATTCTGATGATTTTTGTACACTTTTTGTACCACTGTCTCCCTAAGATGATTCACTGATGTTTCTCCTCTTTTGTAAGTCGCTTTGGATAAAAGCGTCTGCCAAATGAATAAATGTAAATGTAAATGTAGGTAGACAAGTATCTATATCCACAGTAAAATGAGTCCTATATCGACATAACCTGAAAGACTGCTCAGGAAGGAAGAAGCCACTGCTCCAAAATTGCCATAAAAGCAAGACTGCAGTTTGCAAGTGCACATGGGGATAAAGATCTTACTTTTTTGTGAAATGTCCTCTGGTCTGATGAAACAAAAATGTAACTGTTTGGCCATAATGGCCATCTTTATGTGCTTGCAAAACGAAGAACACCATCCCAACCATGAAGCATGGGGGTGGCAGCATCATGTTGTGGGGGTGCTTTGCTGCAGGAGGGACTGGTGCACTTCACAATATAGATGGCATCATGAGGAAGGAAAATTATGTGGATATATTGAAGCAACATCTCAAGACATCAGCCAGGAAGTTAAAGCTCATCGAAATGGGTCTTCCAAATGGACAGTGACCCCAAGCATACCTCCTAAGTTGTGGCAAAATGGCTTAAAGACAACAACGTCAAGGCATTGGAACATCCAATGCCATCACAATGCCCTGACCCCAATGTGAAAGAACATTTGTGGGCAAAGCTGAAACATTGTGTGCGAGCTAGTAAGCCAACAAACCTGACTCCAGTTCTGTCTGAATGGGCCAAAATTCCAGCAACTTATTGTGAGAAGATTGTGGAAGTCTACAAAACATTTGACCCAAGTTAAACATTTTAAAGGCAATACTACCAAATACTAACAATGTAAACTTCTGACCCACTGGGAATGTGATGAAAGATATAAAAGCTGAAATAAATAATTCTCTCCACTATTATTCTGACATTTCACATTCTTAAAATAAAATAGTGATCCTAACTGACCTAAGACAGGGAATGTTTTCTACGATTAAATGTCAGGAAGTTTGAAAAACTGAGTTTAAATGTATTTGGCAAAGGTGTATATAAAATATACTTAAAATATAAATATCAATATATAGATTTTTGTTTTCAATTCACTGCCTGTTGAATTCCATTCAATGTAATCTGATGTAATAGCTTTGGGAAACCACAAGAGGGCGACATAACATTCACTCAAGCCGGTCACAGTATGGACAAGGCAGATATCAGACATTAGGAGCTGATGGCAGTCCAGAGTTACAAAGGATTTTGTACCTCTTCAAGAATTAACAAAGTGACATTGATGAGCTTGCAGGTGAGTGTATGACACTGGTATAACTGTGCAAACTGATATATTAGAAATATTGACATTTATAATGCAGTTTCCCAGTATGTACCACTGGTATTTCATTCAAGCTGTCAAACCACAAAAAGACAAACTGTGACTAAAAATACATTGTGTATGCTCTAGAAAAGATATGTATACACAATAGATATACCACTGATGGCTATACCACTGAGCAGCCCTGTTTATATCTGAAAACTCCTGATATTCTGTGTATCGATAATAATCGCTGCATGAAAACGGCATTTCTAGGAGAACTGTTCTAAAGGCATAGAAGAGTCACAACAAATATTATTTGTTAATTCAAGTCAAATCAAAGTTTAAAAGCAACAGAAGTTGACACAAAGTGCTGCACCTCAAACAATAATAATAATTAAAACTTTAAAACATGTAAAAATGCACAGATCTACATAAAGTTAAGCATGTTTAAGATTTCTTAAATTGTACCAAGAACAACCATTAAAACTGACTAAACCTTTTACACAGTACTGTACATGTAAAACAACAAAGATCAGAAGACGAAGGAAGATCTCACAGCTGTAATCAAGAGAGAAAAACAGCATTCACACCTCTTTCCAGTTGTTTGTAATTATTGGATGAGGATTTTTAAAGATCATTCATATTCTGACCGATTTGTGAACCTGTTCCACTGATTCACTGACAAGAACCAGCTCAATAGAATGATTTAGTCACAAATCAGGCATCAGTATGACTGTTTTATCTCAAAGACATGGAGGAAAAATTATATTCAACTCTAAATCCAGCATAGAGGGGTTCAGTGAATGTGGTGTTGAATGTGTGTAAGTGTGTGAGTGTGTGTGTGTCAGAGACGCTGTGAAAGGACAGAGTGCCGGCTGACCAGTTCAGATACACTGCTACTCTGTTAGAAAGGGGTAAAGGGGCACGGATGACAGTTTCCTTACTATTGTGTCTGGCAGTGAACCTGTTATCAGAGCAGTTCAGAGTCCAGGACAGGTCATTGTATCCAAACACACTGCCTCTGCCTTTCCTGTTGATTCCTTTATATGTTACTGATATATCAACTACTCCACTCCATTCAGCCTCCCAATAACAGTATCCAGCCAGACTCTCTCCACACATAACCTGATGACACTTTTCAAATCTTTCTGGATGATCAGGATATGACTGCTGCTCTTCCACACATGTCACCTTCCTGTTTTCTTTAGACAGAGAGAGACGTGTATGTGCTGTGTTTGGATCCAGTGTGAGATCACAGGAATCTGAACACAAAAAGAGAACATTTACAATACAAAACAACAATGATTGAAAGTGTGTGTGTGTGTGTGTGTGTGTGTGTGTGTGTGTGTGTGTGTGTGTGTGTGTGTGTGTGTGTGTGTGGTGTGTGTGTGTGTGTGTGTGTGGACCTACATTTCTGTGGTCCTGCTTTAATCCTTATCTCTCCTCCATGATCAACACTATTAAAAACACAAGACATCACATTAATTCACACACACACACACACACACACACACAACACATATGTTGTGCAGTTATCTTTATGAGGACTCTCCATAGACATAATGGTTTTTATACTGTACAAACTTATATATTCTATCCCTAAACCTAACCCTACCCTAAACCTAACCCTCACAGAAAACATTCTGCATTTTACATTTTCAAAAACATATATTTAGTGTGATTTATAAGCTGTTTTCCTCATAGGGATCTGACAAAATGTCCCCACAAGGTCAAAAATTTGGGGTTTTACTATCCTTATGAGGACATTTGGTCCCACAAAGTGATAAATACACTCACACATACACACACACACACACACACACTTTTTAAGTGATTTGAATTATGGGGACACTGGAAATGGGGGTTACAGTGTGAAGAATTGACATGTTTCCATTGATCATTGTACAGTGCATCCGGAAAGTATTCACAGTGCTTCACTTTTTCCACATTTTGTTATGTTACAGCCTTATTCCAAAATGTAATAAATTCATTATTTTCCTCAAAATTTTACAAACAATACCCCATAATGACAACGTGAAAGAAGTTTGTTTGAAATCTTTACAAATGTATTAAAAATTAAAAATGTACATAAGTATTCACACCCTTTGATCAATACTTTGTTGAAGCACCTTTGGCACCAATTACAGCCTCAAGTCTTTTTGTGTACGATGCTACAAGCTTGGCACACCTATTTTTGGGCAGTTTCTCCCATTCTTCTTTGCAGGACCTCTCAAGCTCCATCAGGTTGGATGGGGAGCGTCGTTGCACAGCCATTTTGAGATCTCTCCAGAGATGTTCAATCGGGTTCATGTCTGGGCTCTGGCTGGGCCACTAAAGGACATTCACAGAGTTGTTCTGTATTCACTCCTTTGTTATCTTGGCTGTGTGCTTAGGGTTGTTGTCCTGTTGGAAGATGAACCTTCACCCCAGTCTGAGGTCCAAAATGCTCTGGAGCAGGTTTTCATCAAGGATGTCTCTGTATATTGCTGCATTCATCTTTCCCTTGATCCTGACTAGTCTACCAGTTCCTGCCGCTGAATGCTTCAATGATGCTGCCACCACTATGCTTCACTGTAGGGATGGTATTGGCCAGGTGATGAGCGGTCTCTGGTTTTCTCCAGGCATGACTATGACAGGGCGGAGGGCGGGCCAGGTCGTGATTATACACACCCGGTCCCTTATCAGGCTAATTAAGCCTCCGAGAGGGATAAAGGCCGATGGCGGAAGGTGGTGCGACGAGAGAGAGACCATTTACGGTCAGCTGACCGTCATGTGTGTGTTAAGTTTCTCATTACACTATTATTTATATTGTCAAGCCGGATCTCACAACCATTGCAGAGATGGTTGTTCTTCTGGAAGGTTCTCCTCTCTCCTCTTTCCACAGAGAAACGCATTTACATTTATGCATTTGGCAGACGCTTTTATCCAAAGCGACTTACAGTGCACTTATTATAGGGACAATCCCCCGGAGCAACCTGGATTTAAGTGCCTTGCTCAAGGATACAATGGTGGTGGCTGTGGGGATCGAACCAGCAACCTTCTGATTAACAGTTATGTGCTTTAGCCAACTACGCCACCACCAATCACCATCGGGTCATCCCTGACTAAGGCCCTTCTCCCCCGATCGCTCAGTTTGGCCAGGCAGCCAGCTCTAGGAAGAGTCCTGGTGGTTCCAAACTTCTTCCATTTATGGATGATTGGGGCCACTGTGCTCATTGGGACCTTCAATGCTGCAGAACATTTTCTGTACCCTTCCCCAGATCTGTGCATCGATACAATCCTGTCTCGTAGGTCTACATACAATTCTTTGGACTTCATGGTTTGGTTTGTGCTCTGACATGCACTGTTAACAGTGGTACCTTATATAGACAGGTGTGTGCCTTTCCAAATCAGGTCCAATCAACTGAATTTAACACAGATGGACTCCAATCAAGTTGTAGAAACATCTCAAGGATGATCAGTGGAAACAGGATGCACCTGAGGTCAATTTTGAGGGTCATGGCAAAAGCTGTGAATACTTATGTACATGTGATTTTTTTTTTTTTTTTCATTTTGTTTTTTTTTTAAATAAATTTCCAAATATTTCAAACAAACTTCTTTCACATTGTCATTATGGGATATTGTTTATAGAATTTTGAGGAAATATTAATCCATTTTGGAATAAGGCTGTAACATAACCAAATGTGGAAAAAGTGAAGCGATGTGAATACTTTCTGTATGCACTGTATGTGCTGTACATTATTGTGCAGACTTTTTACATCCTCACTCTGTTTATCTTTTTCCTGTTCTTATACAGTACATTTTATTGGTATATTTTGTTCAAATATCAGACAGCCCAGAGTCTCTTCTGATGCTCTGTGTGGCATACACAGAAAAGAAAGAAGATTCTTTCACAGACTCTCTATCTATTCTCACAGTCTCTGCTTTAATTTGAATATTATAAATACCCATGACAGTAAGAGAATCCCATTCATTTTATAGTGTGATAACAATGTTTGAATTAATGTTTTGTTTTTGTTTTTACTAGTTTTCCAGAAGTGGATTTTTACCAGTTAACAGGGGTACAAGAATGCGTGATCATGGTTAGGGATTAAGGGGACATTGGAGGTTCTAGTCCATTTTAAAGGGGGGTGGGGGGTCGGGCTAGGGCAAGGTGCGCTAGTAAAGGGGTAACTGCATTGAGAATATTGTCCTCCATGTCTGTATTGTAATGCACTCTTGCTGCTGTTACTCTGCAGGTGCACTGGGACACATCATCAGTGATGTATCTTGGAGTCACTGGTTGTTTTGGGTTTTTCAACATCAGACACCCTCACCATGGCGACCCAACCAGGGTTGATCGAGCCCTGGCTTGTGTCCTAGTAGCACTCACATTTCAAAATTTGCTCCTTGTGATCCACAGCCATCTGAAGGATCTTTCTGCAGCCTCTTTTTCACTTCAGATGGTTCTATTCTTGCTCATCCCCATCACTCCCAGTAGACTGTAAATTCTGCTAAAGGACTGGGCTGGTTTGCACAAATCTCTCCACCCTTTGCAACTGTTTTCCTAGGTTTACCCTCAAATGCCAGTCGTAGGCTGTTATGAGAATCTCTGTCTGCTGCCTCCTCTGAGCTTGGGCTGCATTCCTGTCCCTGACAAATATGATGTTAATGCTCTTTGTTGATTGGAGTAGCGATGGTGGCGCCAATCCCCTTTAAAACCTAGTTGTGGTACCAACGATGTTGCCCTTCTCCAAGTGATTTGGGACAGAAGCTCAGGATGTGCTTGTGTGTCCCTTTTCACTGGCATAGTGGATATGCAGGTGGTATGACTTTGCCCAAGGTGAAGAGATTGGATGGGCTTGTGCTCTCCACTTCCACCCTGTTTTCACCTCAACACCAGCTTGTGTGACTTTTGGGTCACAGGAGTCCTGGATTGCATGTTTTCTCTTGCATTAGCCAACATAATATCCTCCTTGATGCTGTTAAAAGGGAGCCAGAGCTTGGTCTGATGACGATAGAGAGCTTTGTTACTAAAGCTCCAAGGTAGGCTGTACCAACACCAGAGGTAATGGCTTATGTTCCTCGCGATGTTCTCCTCTGTTTTTAAAGGGACCTCGTAAATCAGCAATGGCCAAAGGATGTATCGGAGGATGAATATGAGCTCTACAGTCCTGTCAGGGACATGGTGCTGGTCAAGAGCCTCTTTCACCAACTTATGAGGGATCAACCCATAGGCATTGGCTAGGTCCAAACAAGCACCAGCAGGTCTCCTCTGCCTTACTGAGTCTCCTCTGCCTTCCTGAGTTAATGGTTTCAGCAATGGTAAAAAAGGATCCAATCGTTCTGTCGGGGCGGGCTCTAATGTTCTCTTATAGTGACATATAAGCTTCTTCTTTTACCAAAGAGCTGACAAGATGTCAAGCTGGTCCTAAAATTTTTCATCACACTTAGCTAAATACCATCATAAACATTGATTGTAATCCATAGTGATTCTGACACCAAGCATTTTCCTTGTGTTTTTTTTCTACACTAAATATTATAAATGAACCCAGTCAAGGCACAACAGTCTGTTTTTATTGAAAGAGATTTCTTTACCCAATGAAAGCTTCATGTGGACATATGCATTCTACGGCTAGCCTCAAAGGGATAGATACACAATCACACACTTTCTCAAGGTATGTTGCTTCATAAATGACATCCTTAATTACTTTTTACAATTGTCTATGTTCATGCGGTTCTCCTGTTGTTATTTTGGCAAGCTCCACATCACAGAGTAGCAGAGAGAGTTGCAATAAGTTGGTATGTCTGGCACCTCTCCACCATTTGTTATCTCAGCAAAAGAGTACGGAAGTGTGACACCCTCTGCCAAAATAATGTTGTTTGGAGTCTACTAGTTTGGCGGCAGCTATAAAATCAAATAATTCCACAAAATATTACAAAAGTTTAAGTGAACGGTTGTTTTTGCATATAGTGTAGGAAATCATAGATCCGATTTATAACCATTTTGTGGAGACATTTAAGTCTAAATATAATATGAATATCATATAGCAATCTAATAAGTAAAATCACATGAAGGTACCAAGAGTTAACCCCCCTAGGATATATTTGACTGTAGAATTTTGCAGGTTGGGATTCAGTTGGTTGTTTATTCAGAATTTTAAATGACTAATGAGACTCTAAATCTCAGTCTTCATAAAACACAATACTCGAATGAACAGAACGGAGTCATTTACAAACACTAAAACATCAGGTTACATACTGGTATGTTAAAATATTGACATACATTGTGTGTTCATGAGTGTTACAAGAGAAGCTCATTCACAGTGGATTACCTTTTCTCACGAGAAATTGCATTGTTAGTGCTAAACCAAAAGAGAGAAGCTGGACCAGCTTATATCATGCACTCATAAACATGTATATAGAAGGACAGCTGTTTTCAAGGACATCATAGCACACATATAAAAAATAAAAATGACAGTATGATTGTTACTGTTCAACATACTTGAGTTTGTCCAGTGTGCAGTTTGGATCATTGAGTCTCTCAGAGAGCAGCATGACTCCTAATTCTCCTAGGTGATTGTAGCTGAGATCCAGCTCTATCATGTTTGAAGGGTTTGAAGTAAGAGCTGAAGCCACATAACAACAGCCTTCCTCTGTCACCATACAGCCAGATAATCTACAAACACACAACAAACAATCATATGTGACATATGTAAATATTCTTAAAATAATTCTTAGATTTATTTATTAAATCGTTAATTTACTGTTATTTCATGCAGTAAAATCAGTGGACAAAAATATATTTAATGTTTAAATGATCAGAAACTGATTATGCACAGAGCATTGATTACAGGTTTAGTTCATCTGTTTTATACATACTTTAATATCTTCAGTTGACAGTTTGGACTTTTCAGTGCATCAGACAGCAGTTTCACTCCTGAATCCTGTAGGTTATTGTTACTCAGGTTCAGCTCTCTCAGGGAGTTTGGTGATTGAAGAACTGAAGCCAAACTTTCACAGCACTGATCAGTGAGATTACAGAGTGTAAATCTAAAAAGAACAGAACCAAATACTCAAGGTTTTTTCCAAAAGATACAATTCTTCCAGTGTGGATGCCCTATAGTTAAATGAGAACTGTTTTATTAATGAAAAAAAAACTTAACATAATTTCATATCAGGGCAACAGTGATGGTGTTTTGTTATATTCTCTTCTCGAGAGTTCATTTTTCCAAAATACCTAACTATAGACATTGAATAACTTCCCTGTTGTAAATGACCTGGTAGGTGAAATTGATGTGCCAACAACAAACAATCATATGTGACATCATTTGTGACATTAGAATTGATCAAGCCCTCAACACTCAAATATTTTAAGATAACCATTTCAACCATTGCTTGTATCTTTCAACATCCTATTTGATTAATTTTAACATCCCATCTGGTTCATTCATTCTGATTCATGATTCATTTGTATTATTTTCTTGTTATAATTTGTAGTAAAGACAGAGGTGGTTAGTAATGCACTACATTTACTCAATTACATTTACTTGAGTAACTTTTTGTGGAAAGCTACTTTTTTGTTGGGTACTTTTCACTCTTACTCAAGTAAATTTCTGATTAAAATAAATTTGTTATATTACTGATTTTAATTTAATAAGTGTTAATAAATGTGTAATTTATTTAGATATTTGAATGGTACTCTCACGACAGCGGAACTTCACTCGAGTCGCGTTCAAAACTACGTAACTACGTTCTTCACTCCATTCAGTGCCTTAATTTTTCACCAAGACAAGGATATATTTCAAGATTAAAGTTGCAGGAATCTTACAGGAATAACGTTTCCAAAAATTCATGCATCATTTACTCACCCGCATGCCATTCCAGATATGTATGTTTTGGGGTTTTTTTGTCTGCTGAACAAAGATTTTTAGAAGAATATCTCAGCTCTGTTAGTTTATACAAGAATGCAAGTGAATGGGTACCAAATGTTTGAAGCTCAGAAAGCACATTGTATGAGGAGGATGCTAATCAGCCGAGCAGAGGGATACGTGCATTGGGATGCAGCAGTTCGAGAGAGAGAGAGAGAGAGAGAGAGAGAGAGAGAGAGAGAGAGAGAGAGAGCCACATACAGATGCTGTGTGTGCAATTAAGTTTTGTGTCTTTTTGTTTAAGTTTAAATTAAAATATTACTTTTACTGTTAAGCCGGTTCCCGCCTCCTCCTTTCCCATTTGAACCGTGTTTCACACATAAAGGCAGCATTAAAGGGTAACTAAACACCTGCTCAGAGTCTGACTCCACCCACTAGAAATATTTGAAAATGCTGGAAAAGTGGGCAGACCCCGGCGGGGATAGAGGGAACGAACCGAGTGCGGGGCTGGGGGGGGGGCACCTGAGACTCGTAGTGACGGATTAATTGACAGCTGCTGTCAGACTCTATGTTATTATTATTCTATGTTATTATATCAACACACCCACTGATGAAGTCTTAGTTACATCAGAAACTTTCTCACTGTCTGAAAACTTCAGTGCAATTCTGCTTTCATCCAGACCATCAAAGATGAAGACAACTTTACCCTAATCATAAATCTTTGAGTCCAGATCATGAAGTTCAGGATGAAAGTCAAGCACAAGTTTGTGAAGACAGTACTGGTCATCTTTAATCAAGTTTAACTCTCGAGATGGAAGAACAAATATGAAATCTACATCCTGATTGGCTTTTCCCTCGGCCCAGTCCACAATGAACATCTGCACAGAGACTGTTTTTCCAATTCCAGCGATGCCTTTAGTAAGAACAGTCCTGATTTTGTCTTTTTTCGGTTTCCTTTGCTTCTTACACCCTGGTTCAGGTAAGGGATCAAAGATGTCATTAATCTGGCGTGGTGAGCTGGAACCTGCTTACGTCACGAAGTACCGCAACAGCCAATAGGAAAATTCAACTGCAGTAGCCACTGTTCAACCTGAAGAGGGCAGCACTCAGACGTTTTTACACCATATATTGTAGAATTAAAACACTTTATACACAAATGTCAAAAAAATTACTTGAATCAATGACCAGTACTAATAAAGCCCCATGCTTACAGATCATTAACTAAAAAAAGTTGGTTTAGGGTTTAGTTACCCTTTAAAGGAATTCAAATGACACTGGTTCAATCTATGTCTTCAGAATGGATAAGATAAGTGTGGGTGAGAAACAGATCAATATTTAAATACTTTTACTGATAAATCTCCACTTTCACATTCTTCTTGTGTTTTTAGTGATTCAATTATTTGTGCATATCACCACCTACTGGGCAGGAAGAAGATTTAATAGTAAAAAAAAAGGACTTTATACATCATAATTTTAAAGATATTTATCTGTTTCTCACCACATCTATCATATTGCTTCTGAAAATCACTGGAGTCTTATTAATTACTTTTATGGACCAACAGAGCTGAGGATGGCACATTTAGGATGGCATGTGGGTGAGAAGTTTAAATTTTTTGGTGAACTATCCCTTTCATTTGATGAAAGTTTTGGAACAAAATGATGGTGAATGATTTAAATTCTTTACAATAATATTAATAGTATTTTTATTATATTTATCATTCTGTAATGTATGATAAATGTGTATAATGTACTGGAATATAGGAGAGTAAACATCCATTAAGTTAAAGTACTAGTTACTCACTACTTGAGTATTCTTTTTATTGGATACGTTCTTACTCTTACTCGAGTCATTTTTAACATTATTACTTTTACTTCTACTTGAGTAATTTTTTCTCTCTTTTTTCCTTTTTTTGAGGTTTAAAGTTTTTGGCTACTCTACCCACCTCTGGGTAAAGACGAGCGCTGATTGGAGAAGAGATGTATGCAGCGCTCCCGTCTGTATTGACGTGACAGCGACTTGACTTAATGCATTAAATTGCATAAAAACATTTAAAGTTTAAATTTCATGATAACATTGACATAATATGAAAGCTGAGACTTTCATAAAAACAACAGCGAATTTTCAAACATCAACTTGCATCAAAAGACCTTTGTGATATCTGACATTGTGCTATCTATTGTTTAGTGTGTTAATATTTACACCAGGGTGCACTAACTGACCTCAGTATGTTCAGTTGACATTTTGGACTCTTCAGTCCATCAGAGAGCAGATTTACTCCTGAATCCTGCATGTTACTCAGGTACAGCTCTTGCAGGGAGTTTGATGATTGTAGAGCTGAAGCCAAACTTTCACAGAACTGATCCGTGAGATTAAAGCCAGTAAGTCTATAAAATGATGATAAAATACAGCGTGATTAAAAGGGAGATAGTGAGTTCAAATAATGTGTCCTGCATTCTGCACATGGCACTGATTACATTTTTATCACATGATTGATGATCCACTTTAGATTGGGACATAATATTGTCTAAATATAGACTGATGATCAGCCCAAACTTTCATGAATTAGCCTGATACTACGGACGTAAATTTTGAACTCATCTGAGACCATGTAACTTCACACAGCTTCACCAAAATATTAAATCGCTTCAAACCAGCAGGATGTAATCGTATGAACTGGCCATTCATTATTCTTTTACTTTAAGCATTGAAGTCCTCTAAAAGTACATCTTCCCTGTTCAATATTACCGTTTGTATTTTCTGCCTTGACCCTGTTCCTTTTAACTCGATTTGGACTGTCATGATGTTTTTGTCAAATGGCTCAAATATTTAAAAATAAACAAAAGAGACAAAATCAATTTCATATACAATCATATATTTGAATACTCACAGAGCTTTTCTACTGTTCATCACAGCTGGTATGAGTCTCCTTCTACCCTCATCTGATGTGTTGTATTTCCTGAGATCAAACTCATCCAGCACCTTCTCTGATATCTGAAGCATGTACGCTATTGCTGAACAGTGACCTGGTGAGAGATAATTCTCTGAGTGTTTGTCTGATTTCACATACTCCTGAATCTCTCTGTACAGAGTCTGATCATTCATTTCCAGCAGACAGAGAAAGAGATTGATAAATCTGTCAGCTGAAAGATGTTCACCACCCTTGATTTTGTGTTTAATGTGCTCTGTTGTGCTCTTGATGCACTTTGAGCTGTTCTTTGTGCGTGTCAGTAGATCATGTAAGAGACTCTGATTGGACTCCAGTGAGATGCCCAGCAGAAAACGAAGAAAAAGATCCAGATGTCCGTTTTCGCTCTGCAAGGATTTAATAACTGCTGATTTTAGTAGCCTGAACAGAGAGCTTTTCTTAGAACTGTACCACAAAATCAACTTCAGTGATTCCACGTTCTCCATTACATGTGAGTACAACACAAAGAAAGCAGCTAGAAACTCCTGAAAGCTCAGATGTATGAAGCAGTAGACTTTCCTCTGATGAATCACAGATTCCTCCTTAAAGATCTCAGTGCAAATCCCAGAATACACTGAGGTGTCAGTGGCATCTATGCCGCTCTCTCTCAGATCCTCTTCATAGAACATGACATTGCCCTTAATCAGTTGTCTGTATGCCAGTTCAGAAAGTTTCATAATCAAGTCTCTGTTGGACTGCAGGAGTTTCTTTGGACCTCTCTCATCTTTCTTATCATTCTTCTGATTCCACATATTAATCTGGATGAGCAGGAAGTGTATGTACATTTCAGTCAGAGTTTTAGGGATCTCTTTACTGTTATCTTGTTTCAGGATGTTTTGAAGCACAGTGGCTGAGATCCAACAGAAGACTGGTATGTGGCACATGATGTGGAGGCTTCTTGATCTTTTAATGTGTGAGATGATTCTGCTGGCTTGATGCTCATCACTGATACTCTTCCTGAAATATTCCTCTTTCTGAGGGTCATTGAACCCCTGGATTTCTGTCACACGCTTGATGTATTTGGAGGGGATCTGATTGGCTGCTGCTGGTCTGGAGGTGATCCAGATGAGAGCAGAGGGCAGCAGATCTCCTTTGATGAGGTTTGACATCAACACACCCACTGATGAAGTCTTAGTTACATCAGAAACTTTCTCACTGTCTGAAAACTTCAGTGCAATTCTGCTTTCATCCAGACCATCAAAGATGAAGACAACTTTACCCTCATCATAAATCTTTGAGTCCAGATCATGAAGTTCAGGATGAAAGTCAAGCACAAGTTTGTGAAGACAGTACTGGTCATCTTTAATCAAGTTTAACTCTCGAGATGGAAGAACAAATATGAAATCTACATCCTGATTGGCTTTTCCCTCGGCCCAGTCCACAATGAACATCTGCACAGAGACTGTTTTTCCAATTCCAGCGATGCCTTTAGTAAGAACAGTCCTGATTTTGTCTTTTTTCGGTTTCCTTTGCTTCTTACACCCTGGTTCAGGTAAGGGATCAAAGATGTCATTGCAATTGATTGGAGTGTCGTGTATGTGTTGTGTTCTGGATGTTTTCTCCATGTGTAAAACCTCATGTTCTTCATTCAGTCCATTCTCTGCCTCTATGATGTATAGCTGTGTGTAAATCCTGTTCAGGAGGGTTTGATGCTTGTGTTGTTTGATTCCCCCAGATAAGCCCTCATACTTGTTCTTCATGCTGGTTTTGTGTTGGTCTTTGACTCTCTGCAGGACATCATCCACTGGTTGGTGGGAATCCTTCTGTAGACCTGGAGTTTCATCCAGCAGTGTGTGCGTCTGCAGGGCTGCTTCTGTAACGTGCTGCATGATGTGGGTCTGACGGTCAGAGGCAGTGCAGCTCAAATGGGACTTCACTGATTTGATTACACTATCTCTCTCCCCACTGCGTAAATAAGAAGGAAAAAGAAAAACCTATGTGAAAATAATATTTAATTGAAAATACAGCACATTTAAACCCAGTGGTGTAGTGTGGACTGAAGAGGTGGGCAAGCATACTGTGAGTTTAACAAGAACGTCGCACTCCCCACACGTGCATTCATCCATCCGGTCACATAGGCATATGTTTAATCCAACTATTGCATAAAATGTGGTCTTTTATGGTCTGTTGTAACTATAGTCCTATTTGTTAACATATTGTTTCCCCCTGCAGTGTCAGGATAGTAAGAAAGTGTATACACTATACACTTGGTTATAATTTGAAAGCTCGGTTAACTTGGCCAGCATCTGCAAGAGCATAAAAATCTAGCATGGGTACAGAGGTGGCACTGGTCACCTCAAATTCAGATACAGACACCCCATGTTTAAACTTGGTTAATTCCTTGTATATAATCTGTGATTGAAATGAACTCCCGCCAAATGTGGGTGAAACTTAACTTTGGCAGTTTACGCCATCAAATCTTTAGCCAGTTTTCTGTGTTACTCTATCGCGCTCAGGGCTGGACTGGGAAGAGAAATCAGCCCGGGATTTTTACATAGCCACTGGCCCGAAAGTTGTACGCCGGCCCACCAGGAAAATGCCTGGTATGCCAGATTGCCAGTCCAGCCCTGATCACGCTACAACATTACAATAATTTTCTCTAACTGTTTTAAAAAAAAAAGGAGTGTGATGAGGAGGGGGGCGTGGCTAGACAGTGATGACACACGCCTGGCAATTTGTCATACAAAGTTCAACAATATCTACAGTGTTGTGCTGCTAAGCTCTCAAGGTGGATGGAGTGGTATAGAAGCTAGCACAGAAGAAAGAGATAGAAGTATTGTTTGTTTGTTTGTGTGTGTGTGTGTGTGTGTGTGTGTGTGTGTGTGTGAGCGTGTATTTATCACTTTGTGGGGACCAAATGTCCCCATAAGGATAGTAAAACCCGAAATTTTTGAACTTGTGGGGACATTTTGTCGGTCCCCATGAGGAAAACAGCTTATAAATCATACTAAATTATGTTTTTTGAAAATGTAAAAATGCAGAAAGTTTTCTGTGAGGGTTAGGTTTAGGGGTAAGGTTAGGTTTAGGGGATAGAATATAAAGTTTGTACAGTATAAAAACCATTATGTCTATGGAAAGTCCCCATAAAACATGGAAACACAACATGTGTGTGTGTGTGTGTGTGTGTGTGTGTGTGTGTGTGTGTGTGTGTGTGTGTGTGTGTGTGTGTGTGTGAGCGTGTATTTATCACTTTGTGGGGACCAAATGTCCCCATAAGGATAGTAAAACCCGAAATTTTTGACCTTGTGGGGACATTTTGTCGGTCCCCATGAGGAAAACAGCTTATAAATCATACTAAATTATGTTTTTTGAAAATGTAAAAATGCAGAAAGTTTTCTGTGAGGGTTAGGTTTAGGGGTAGGGTTAGGTTTAGGGGATAGAATATAAAGTTTGTACAGTATAAAAACCATTATGTCTATGGAAAGTCCCCATAAAACATGGAAACACAACATGTGTGTGTGTGTGCGCATTAAGTGCAAGTTAATTTCAATAGTAAGTGCAATTATAATGGATTGGTTAAGTGCTGAAGGAACAGATGTGTTTTCAGTTGGTTCTTGAATGTTGAAATGGTATCAGAAGATCATGTGAAGGTTGGAAGCTCATTCCACCACAGTGGAACAGAGAAAGTGAAAGATTGTGAAATAAACTTTGAGCTTCTTTGTGATGGGACCACCAGGCACAGCTTGTTCATAGATTGCAGAGACTGAGTTGGAGCATAGACCTGAAGAAGTGAATTTAAACGTATGATAGATATGCTTTGTTGTAATTTGTGGGGAAACATTTATTATGCTTTAACACTATGCAGTGCTGAAGTCACTAGTAGTATTTTAATAAAGGATAATTTGACTTGTTCTGGTCGAGAGTTATTGCACTCGGTTCGATGCAATTACTTAAATGATGGTAATTTAATGCCATCTGTAGGTGCAAAGGCATAACTGGAAGGAATGGTCAGTGAACAAATCAATGAACAAATCTTTTTGGTGAAGGGAAACAAAAGAATCAAGTCACTGAAATTAATCAAAATCACCGCCACCACTTGTAATGGCTTCGGGCGTACACATTACACAGGTTCCACCCTCCCAACCAGTGTTTACTCTAGTTTATGCTGTATTAACGAAAAATGCGTTAATTGCGATTAAGAAAAGAAATCTGCGTTATACTTTTTTAATAAATTGCATCCATTGACGCATTAATTCTGACAGCAATTTTTACAGAACCTATCTTTGGAAAATGCTTTTTAAATAAGTGTCTTTTACATTTGTCTAGGGAAAATAGCTCTGGAAAAACTTCTGAAACGGACACTACTTACGTTATTGATGGCTGAATGTTTAATCCTCTGGGGTCGACGGACGCACCGGCGCGTCCTGCTGGATATTTTCGTCATTACAGCGGAAACAACTTAAAATACTCGTTATTTTTGGGTATACAGGTAAGTGTATGACATCATTAGAAACTATAAAGGGTCTACTTTTATTTGTGTACACTCACAATAACAACAAAACCTTGTGCTTTTGTAAAATAAAGAAAATAAAAAGGGTGAGCTTTCAGCTGTCTCTGTGTTCACGAGCATATTTCAGAAACACGTCACAAAAATTAACCGAAACTCCGCGAATACTTATCACACAAACATGAAACATATGTCTAAAGAAAGCTTAAAATGTCTACTTTTAAATAAAACAATTGAAATTTAAAACAAATATTCTCCTGCAATATAATCTGTATGAAACAAAACGATGTACAGTTTTTACTGGCTCAGCTCATTATAGTTAATGTGATCACACCCACCAGCAGAGCGCGCATACATACGCTAATGTGCTGAGATGATCAAGGGAAATGGTAAATGCCCTCGACAGTGAGGATTGATGTAAACACAATTCATTCACTTTTCTGCATGTTTGTAACGATACACAGGCGAGGAAATTCCTGTATAGTAAGGAAGAGTTAACATTTTCCTCAGAAGAAGAGCGGGACTCTGATGAACATTTGTATTTTGAAGAGAGACTTGATCCAGCCGAGGATACAATTTCGGACGAGTAAGTCATTTAGTTTTCATTAGTTGTTGACATGCTATTTTATATAAACGTACATATTTTACTAGTGGGACTGTTTCCAGACTTGCCAGCCAGGATTCAAAAATTTGCAAATAAGCAAGTTTTAGTTACATGTAAATGTTGTTTTGGCTAAAGCAGGTATTTAAATTGTATGCTGTATGATATAAATATGATATGTAATATGATATAAAATTATATGAATGTTTAGAATATATTTTATCTAGTGTTTATGCTGCCTCATTATCATCAATGCTTGTGCTTGCAAATATCTGTTCAGATGTAAATGAGTAAAATGCAATTTAAATATGACCATATTAGAAAATCAGCATATTATAATGATTTCTGAAGGATCATGTGACACTGAAGACTGCAGTAATGATGCTGAAAATTCAGCTTTGAGCACAAATAGCATTTTACAATATATTTAAATAGAAAACTGTTCTTTTAAATTGTAAATATAGTTCAAAATATCACTGTTTTTACTGTATTTTGATCAAATAAATGCAGTCTTGGTGAGCAGAAGAGACTTCATTCATATGGTAGTGTAGGTCTAAAATTAAGTAATGTCTTTATGTAAAGAAAATTTATAGTCAGATTACTTCTTTAAACTTAAAACTTGATTTTGATCATTAAGTCTCATAACATTCATTCTCTTTCTGTCACATTCCTCATTGATAGGCCCAGGGGACGGTCTTTTGTCTCTTCAGGTGTGAATTACAATCCATATTCATGATAGTTCACGCCTCCTCCCATTTGACCTAAACACTAAAAGTGACTCCATCTAGCGGCCACTGCTAGATGCGTCAAAAATGATTGTGCACAAGACTGAGAAATGTGCACATCTCTAGCAGTTGCGCTCTGTGAGTGAAGAGTGTTTGAGAAGTTGCAGCTCTTTGGTGTTTATTAATAACTTTGTGCATCCCTTCGAGAAAACCACACATATACTCCTGAACCTACTATGTACATCAATATAAGCTGAGCTGCAACCACTATGTCCAACTCTGAGTCTGAACTATGCCACTGTGACATCATTGCAGTCTAATGTATGTCTGTGCTGTCAAACAAATGGTTCAGTAAAGTATTTTAACTCATTCCTGCCTCCTGTCTGCGTTCTGACCGATGCCCCAGGGTGAGAACTATGGCCTCCTAAGCGCTTGTGGTCCTTTCTCTCACACAACCACCCTTCTCTCTCTTCTTATATAGACTCATTTTAAAAGCAGTGCTCTAGAAACACACAGAACATAGATATGCAATAATATATATATATGGGAGGAACATTCGAAACGATTAACATTTCTGAATTCTCTACCAGATACACTTTTGCAATACAATATTAAAACATATAAAGTACATACAAAACAAACACAAAAACAAACCAGTTGCACATCTTAAAAATTGAATGATAATGAATCCAGAAAAGTGTCCATGTTAAACCTACCTCTGTCTCATTAACGTTGAACTTATCAAACACAAACTTTTTTCAGTTCATTAATCTATTCAGTTGGTCTTGAGATCGCAACACTTAAAGTCTCCTGTTCTAAAGCTGATTCACGTTATTCACAGACAGATTGTCTCTGTTCATGTTATTCACTTCCTTTCACAAAAATGGACTCTGGACTGGTTTATATTAGAACAAGCAGTGCAATAAAAAAAAATGTAACCATCAGATACAGAAAGAACCATAAAACATGTTTGTACTGTACATTTAAAACACCCACTGAGCAAAGAACAAATGAAACAATTGATTTGAACCCTTAGGCACACTTTGACTTGTGGCCCAAGACTTGGGGTGTAAGAATGTAACTGCAAGAAGAGTTAAAACTAGGTGTGACTGGCATACACACGTTTAAAAGGGTTTATGTCATCATCAAGCGCACCTACAAGTCAAGAGTGGAAAAATGAAAGAGGAGGAGAAACGCAGCCAGACCACTGGAAAGAAATGTATCTAAGTTGAAAGAAATCGAACAAAGTTACAGGGTTTTAGACATTTCTGCTACTGTAGCTAACTAAGGTGTAGACAATAGAAATATACGGAGAAGAAAATCTGCAAAAATAATAAATAAATACACAAATCCATATATAAACATGTAAATAGATCCATATATTCGTGCATATATAACTATAAAAATAATTAAATGTGTGAGGTGATATACAAGTAATTAAATAAATACAAAAATGAATAAATGCACCTATTAATGCAAAATAATAAAATGTGAAACGGTTGGGAAATGCAAAAATGCTAAAAGAATTGCAACATTTAAATTTGATTTATAATTCTATATTTCTTTAATCATTCATGTATTTCTGTGCGTAGTTCCGTTTTTATTTTTCCTTCGTGCAACATTCTAATGAGAGGGTGTCAATCAAACATCAGTAGGCAGAATTTAGGACACTATTGGCTGATCGTTGTTGCTTGACTATGACATTATAAAAGACGTTACTGAATTTTCACAATCAATCAAAAAATAAAGGTTTAGCAATGAATCTAATTTTACGATTCTCCAAACTATTTGCTGCCTCACGGAGCAACTATGCTATCGACCTTCTCTCCGCCAAGATGAAACTGCAAACACTCCCCAAAAACAGTTGCACTTGGTATCGATAGTTTGACTGTGATGCCTGAACAGCTGTTGACCTCCTCTCATTAGCATGTTGCGAGAAGGATAAATAAACATGGAAACAGCTTACAGAAATAAATGAAAGATTAAAGAAATATATAAAGTGGTGATAGACAGCATTGAAGACTTTGCTTGCAAGGGGTCAAGAGGACATAAATTCTGAGATGGATTTTGCTTTGGGCCCCCATATGCTCAGAAACGGACCTGTTCTCAAGAACAATTGGAAATGAAATGCATGTTCGATGCCACTCATACAATAACTAAATAGTACTGAGGGAAAGCCTAGTGCATCTAGGCGGGTAATTCATGAAAAACACACATACTCATGGACCAGAGTATTGTAGCTAAACTAAATCTGTGGTATTTATTTTGTCCAATATTAAAGCATTTTTTCCTTAAAGGTGCTGTAAGTGATTTTAGCCATTCTAGAATTTCCCCAAGCTGAGCCGTTGGATTTGCCACACCACCTTTTTTCAAAGGCCAGCACTCCAAAGAGACCAAATGAGCTTAATTGAGACCAACATGAGCAGAAACGGTTGTCAAAAACAACAGCAGCAAAATAGTGCCCTTTACTGACAATTGTGGGATAAAAATGGCATTAATCATCAAAAATATGCTGTAACTACAATACTATGTTTACAGAGCTCTAGAGTTGTCACAGAGACTGGTGAGAAATACCAGGACACTTTTTCTTCAATATCTTTCAGGGAATAGTTACATTTTTATGAAGAAAAAAAAAATCCCTTACAGCACCTTTAAACGGATATTGTTTTTGCAATATTGGATACACTTATAAATGGTGCCATCTGGTGGGTATTTCAAGAATTGCATGCTAGACAACCATTACAGCACTGCATGAGAGGGGAAACAACAGTGTTCACAGTTAAAGTAGCTTTTGCAATATATTATTTCAATTAATAAACTTTATTCAACATAATGGCCATTCATGCTCAAGTGAGATGTGCTACATAAATGCGTCATGTATATGCAACCGGTCCTGCTTGACCCGCTCTGAGCAGGATTCAAACCGGTGCCTCCAGCATGGGAGGAGGGCACGTTAATGAGGAGGCTAAAGGCTACAGCCTCTAGTGTCAGTCGCTAGTGCACCTCTCGAAACAAGGGGTGAGGTTTACACACTTCACAACTACCTACCAGCTGGCTACCATAACACTCAACCCCCTAAACCTCACTCCAATCTGTGTCATGGCACCACTGTAACTGCAACTTCTCAACCCGCTCCAAGTGGGTTTTGAACCGGCATCTCCAGCATGGGAGGTGGGCACGCTAACTAGGAGGCTAAAGGCTAAACGAGGAGGCTAGTGCACCTCTCGACACCAGGGGAGTGAGGTTTACACACTTGACAACTACCTACCTGCTGGCTACCGTTACACTCAACCCCCTAAACCTCACTCCAATCTGTGTCATGGCACCACTGTAACCGCAACTTCTCAACCCGCTCCAAGTGGGTTTTGAACCGGCATCTCCAGCATGGGTGGCGGGTGCGCTAACAAGAAGGCTAAAGGCTACAGCCTCTAGCATCAGTCACTAGCGTGCCTCTTGAGACCAGGGGAGTGAGGTTTACAAACTGCACATCTACCTACCAGCTGGCTACCATTACATATAGTGACAAACTCATGTACTGTGGTGGAAGACAAATCCTGCATGGTCCCAAAGATGTAACATTGCATTTTCCACCCTCTGTCACAAATGCTTGGTTTTGGTGCTGCCTCTCCTTTAAGACTTGACAGTAAATGCCCACTGTTCTGATTGACTCTAGGTACTGGACTGACCTGATTTCTCTTTGCCATCTCAGTGCAATTGGGCGAGGCTATGGATGTAATAAAGTAAAGTAGGCGTTGGTGTGTTGTTGTGAAGACAAATCTATTTACAGGATTCAGTATATCTCCACCTCCTAATTACTCAACTTAATCTCCATACTGACAGCTAAAGTCTTCAACCAATACACTGCTGATACACCACCCTGATGTAATAATTGAACCTTCATGCACAGGGCTAGACTGGGAAGAGAAATCGGCCTGGGATTTTACATAGCAACTGGCCCATAAGTCGTTGTTGGGGGTGGGGTAGGGGGGGTTTGCTGTCCTTTTCTGCATATCGCGGTGGCGATTTGTGGCTCATTTTAACTTATCACGGCCCATTCGGCACGTTTCATGGCCGACCCACCATCCTGATCGGTCCTCCCAATGGTCAGTCCGCCCCTGATCGGACCCAAAGTGTGTCGGCCCACTGAGAAAATGCCCGGTATGCCAGATTACCAGTCCAGCCCTGTTCATGCATGACATTCGCTACAGTCTACATTACGTTGTGACGTTACATCCAAGCCACAATGCTGATTTCCCTTAACCCTTACCCATAATTCTATGACAACCCTCTTCAAAATTCAAAAATATGAATCTCACCTTTCTCAAGAGCAATGAACTCAACATCAAACACAAACTTCATCCAGTTCATTAATCCTTTCTATTAGTCTCCAGATAGTAGCACTGTTCTATAACTTATTCCGATTATTCAGCCCACTTTTTCGCCCAAAGTAATATATGTTCTTCCTTTCACAAAATGAAGCCTGCTGAAAGTCTTTTACATTGTCATAAACTGGTTGGACTGGTTTAGGCGAACAGTACATTTAACTAGCAGTGTGATTCATATGTATGTGACCATACAGTGAGGAGCATACAAACAATGTTTAGCCATTTATGAATCACCCAAGATCGAACAAATGAAACAGCAGAGCTTAAACGTTGCAACAAACAAAAGCATATTAAACAACAGAACAGGAACGAATGACAAACCTTGACAAACTGTTCCCTCTAGTGACCATCAGATCAAACTCAGCTTGAGTTGTTAATCTTTCACGAACCAATATATTGCTACAGTATCACTGATTCATTCCAATTCTGCTTTCTAGAAATAACATCTACACAGTTCATCTCATCAGGAAGACACATCAGAGACTGGAAGTTTGAGGTTAGCCAACAACTTCTAAGATTCAACAATATTAGCTCTGGTTTAAAATACAATGGTGGTGCTTGGCTAGCGCAGGACCCCCCCAAATGTATGCAATCTCATGCATGCTCAGATTCCGTGTGGGCCTGCTCATGGGTACTCCGTTCCGACACCAGGTATCACATAACTGATCACTCATCAATGGCAACAGGGTGGTTAAATCCATATCCTTCTAAAGCGATATGATTTCTGTAGGTGAGAAACAAATTGATATTTATAACTTGTTTTACTATTAATCTCCACTTCCACATTCTTCTTCTCGTGATTTTGGTAATTCACATTCTTCGTGCATATCGCCACCTACTGGGCAAGGAGAATAATTTGTAGTAAAAAAAGTACTTACCATGCCCCATAGCGGTCCAACAAAATATTAGAGTATCCAACATTTTTGTTTGGCCAGGCAGTGAAGGCTGAATTTAAGAGAGTTTCTCTTCACCTGTTGTGTTTACTTCAAACAGGCTTGATGAAGCTGTGAACTAATATGCCTGTACTGAACCCTATTTGGCTGGATTGGTTTCCTCCTAAATTGACTGGTGTTATGGAAAGAGGAGTTTTTTCAAAACAGGCCTTACAATTAAAGTATTCTTCCCTTATATAAAGGCAAATTAGCAGAGCAACAGCTACAAATAATACATTACGATTTAAAGGAAGTAGTAGAAAGAGATTAAACTTAAAAAAAATGGCATAATATTAGGTCGTTTTCAGTTATGTATACTGCATTGTCAAAACTATTTTGTCAAAATGCATAATAATTATGCAACAGGAACCAAACAAGAAGTAGGTTAAAATAACACCATATGAGAATGTTATTAAAAGAAAGGCCGAGTCTCAGTCTGCATTCTAAGCTCTTCAACTATGATGTCACAATGAGATTCTAGAACTCTTCTGAGCAGTGGGTCTCCTCAAAGACTTCACTAAAAGTGAGATTACTTTGATCAGAGTTCCAAATGAGGAGTTTGGATCAGTTTACTGACAGAGAGCTGAGAACATGGAGCGTAAGATTAGTGCCACGGCCTTTATCACGTTTGATGAAGCACGTTTACAGGGCGAGCACACTGACCTGATCATCAGGGTGAATGGAACAGAGTTTAAAGTGCACAAGATCATCCTGTGCGGCTGCAGCCCTTATTTTAGGTGAGGATGAATACTTAAATTACAATTGCATACATGAACCAGTGCGTGTAAGACATTTGTGTGTGGCAGTCTAATTTGATTACGGCTAAGTAGGGAAGACTTGCTTATTAGGAAATCCAGCCTTTCTGTTTTTCTCGAACATCTATATGCATTAAATGAACATTCAATTACATTTTTGTTTGTTTCACGTGTTTGTCTCATCAGTAATATCTGTATTTAATCTTCAAATTGGTTCCACAGGATGCTTTTCTCCACCCCGTGGACCAACACTGCAGAACATTCCTATAATATTCCAGGAATTTCTCCAGACACCATGTCTCTTATTATTCAATACGCATACACGAGATCTGTCCACATTACTGACGAGAATGTGACCAAACTCTTGATGGCGGCTGATCAGTTTTTAATATGGGGTCTTGTAGATGCCTGCTGTGAGTTCCTGGAGGTAAATTTATGCCCTGAAAACTGTATCGGCATATGCATGCTTACAGAGCATATCTGCTCCTGCTCAAAGCTCCAGGGTAAAGCAAAACTCTACATTCTACGGCACTTTGAGGATGTTGTGCGAGTATCCAAGGAGTTCCTTGAACTCTCTGCGGAACATCTTGAGCATCTGATTGGGCGAGATGAGCTGGATGCCAAACAGGAGGACGTGGTTTTTGAAGCCATCCTCCGCTGGATTGATCACTCACCTAAAGAGAGGAAGAATCACATTGCTGTGCTTCTGCCAAAGGTAAGAAAGAAACTCCAGAGTTAAAATACCAAAGTTACAAGGTTTGTTATTGCTCTTACTTAGGGTTTGGGCTTGAACAACCCCATTACCATAGGTATGAAACGTCAGTGCAATGGTGCCTGAGTTGGTCTGTTATAACTTTTCTAAACTAGCTGAGTGATGGTTTTTGCTTGGTGGACCCAACAAAAAAACTAAAAACCCAACAGCCACTCTTGCCCACTGTGTGCGAGACATGCTGGCATGAGGAAAACCATAGTATACTTTGGCCTTAAGACGTTTCTAGAATCTTTTTTTTTTTTCATTTTGTTTCATTTCTATTTTTCATGACAGTGGTGACTGATATGAAGTTACCATGTTTTAACTGTAGTAAAATTTTCAGTGTATTAACTGTGCCATTTTGGTAAACTACCATGGAAATATTTAGTTAGGGAAGAAACTTAGCGAACTGTATATAAATAAATGCTTGTGTCAATTATTTTGTCACTGTACTTCAGGTTCGATTGGGGCTGATGACACCGGACTACTTCATGAACAACGTAAAGAGAAATCCATTGGTTTTGGAGAATGTGGCGTGCACATCTGTCATCGTAAATGCGATGAAGACCATGTTTGAACTCAACATAGAGGAACCCTCTAACTCGGACCTCAGAAATCAACTGACACGCCCACGTCTGCCCTCTACAATCCTATTGGCCATCGGAGGGTGGAGCGGAGGCAGTCCCACTAATGGGATTGAGGCCTATGATGTGAGGGCAGACCAGTGGGTTAATGTGACTCGAGAGGATGAGATTGCCAGAGCCTATCACGGTGCAGCATTCCTGGATGGGTTTGTCTACTGTGTTGGCGGCTTTGACAGCGTAAATTATTTCAACAGTGTGAGGAAATTCAATCCCATTACTCGAACGTGGCTTGAGGTGCGTACCGTTGGTTTTACAAATATTAGACCTACCTTGTATACTTGTGTACTTGTTTGTAGGGTGCTAGAGAATTAAATTGTGAAAAGGTCTGTTGATATGTGTATTACTCAATAAAATAATGTCAAATGATGTGTTCTAGGTGGCCCCTATGTACGAACAGCGATGTTATGTTAGTGTTGTGGTTCTGGATGGGTACATTTATGCCATCGGTGGTTTTGATGGATACACACGTCTAAAAACTGCAGAACGCTACGATCCAAATGCTAACCAGTGGACACTAATAGCATCAATGCATGAAGACAGGAGTGACGCTAGCGCCACCTCACTGCAGGGTAAGGTAAGTACATTCACCAATTACTGACGAATACATGTAATTTTACAAGCCTGAAGATACGTTGAGCTTATTATCACAATTCAATAAACAATTCGAATTTGTCCACTAGGGTTTTAGTGTTTAAATAACCCAAAAGCTGCAAGTAAACGCAAAAAGAAAAGCTTTAGTCAGGGACATAATGTGTGAAGTAAATGGTATTTGTGTGTGTTTTTCAGGTTTACATCTGTGGTGGTTTTAATGGGATCCAGTGTCTCACATCAGCTGAGAGCTTTAACCCTGAGACAAACCAGTGGACTCACATCACGCCCATGAGCAGCCGGCGCAGTGGTGTTGGTGTCATTGCTTATGGCAATCTAGTTTATGCTGTGAGTATTATTGGAACGAGGTTCTTACGATTGGCATGGAGGTGGCAGGAACTAGCTGAACAGTCAATGTGAAACTTGAATAACAAACTGAACTCAAATATAACATAAACTACAAAACAAACAAAGACACACACACACAGCTTTGTGCGTCTCTCTCTCGCTCTCTCACTGGTGTCTCCGGCTCGTCCTTATCCCTCGTCCTAATCCCTCGTCCAATATATATTTTTCACGCACATACTGTTATGTGAAAAAGCTATATTTTTGTTAAGGTTGGTGGTTTTGATGGGAACAATCGTTTGCGGAGTGCCGAGGCCTACGACCCTCTGATGGACAGCTGGCGTGATGTAGAATCTATGAATAACCCACGGAGCAACTTTGGAATTGAGGTGAGACATGAACATTTATTGAGCAATCTGCTGTAATTACTTAAGAACAATAATGATTTAAACAAATCCATATTGGTCACATATTGACAGACTCAGTAACCTTTAGCCACGTGCAGAATTGCAGGGCTACACTACATTACACTTCAGGAAATAAACATTGAATAAACATTGCCCAATGCAGTGAACTAGTCTAGATCAAATTTTCTTTCGTATTTATTTAAGAAATGTAAACATTTGAGCTTCTGTTATCTCTCGTGGAGAATACTGGAACATTTACTGCTATGATCTGCTGATACTGCTCCACCCGTGCAGATATTTATTCATGTATAAGCTGAAAATGTTCAACTATTATTTGATTCTGTGTAACGCAGGTGGTGGAAGATCAGATGTTTGCCGTCGGCGGGTTTAATGGATTCTGCACCAGCTCTAATGTGGAGTGTTACGACGAGAAGATGGATGAATGGTAACATACACAACCACTTTATTTTTATCTCACAGATCATTTCACACTGTATGGCATGATGACTTCAAATTAGACATAACTGTGAATAAAAGTAAATAAACACTTCATAATGTTTTAGCAACAAATACATAAAAAGTGTTCATTAGTTTATTTACATATTACTGTTTCCATTGTTTTATAAAAGTGGTATGGAGTGGTGGTGGCGTAGTGGATTAAAGCACATAACTGGTAATCAGAAGGTTGCTGGTTCGAGCCCCACAGCCACCACCATTGTGTCCTTGAGCAAGGCACTTAACTCCAGGTTGCTCCGGGGGGATTGTCCCTGTAATAAGTGCACTGTAAGTCACTTTGGATAAAAGCATCTGCCAACTGCATAAATGTAAATGTAAATAAAAGTGATAAGATAACAAAATGTAGATTTAATGTTGACTTCTATATGAAAGAAACGGAACATCTGGAAATCTGTTATATCTCCTTTTTCAACACAGGTATGAAGTCTGTGACATGGTGATTTTCCGCAGTGCTCTGAGCTGCTGTTTACTGTCAGATTTACCTGATGTCACTCATTATACAGCCAATCGAGACTCAGAAGAAGACGATTTTGACAGTGAAGTATCTACTTCCAGTGAAGTCTGACTGTCTCACCACAGAATGGACCTTGAAGCATCCTGAAGAAACATAAAAAACACCCCTTGACCTGCCACAGGAATAAATGCATTCAAAAAAGAGTGTGGCATTCTAAACTTTACATTTCCAAAGATCAGTGTTGATCATTAAAAGGTTGTAGGTTCGAAGCCAAGAGGCGATCCATAAACTTGCACCACTGATGTCCAGGTTGTTACAGGAGGATTGAGCTTGAAATAGACACTTTGGATAAAACTTTCTGAATGACAGTGCAAAAAAAATGGAACAGCAACATATAGAAAATATTGTTAACTGAATCAAAATCACAAGTATAGACAAACACAATGTGCTTAAGATAACAACACACAAAAAGTTATAATCTTTCATGTGTTCATTGAACACACCCCATTAAACATTCACAGTGCTGTAGAAAAAGTGAACCCTAGCTGCTGATTAGACCTGAACGTTGTCATTCCACAGCATCTCTGTTGGGTTAAGGACTGAGACACTCTAAAAGGTTGATTTTGTTTTTTTGAAACCATTCTGTGGAGGATTTACATTGTCCTGCTGCATCACCCAACTTCTACTGAGCTTCAGCTGGCACTCAGTAACCATGACATCATCCTGTAGAATATCTTGATAAACTTGGGAATTCATTTTTCCCTCAATAATGGTAATCGGTCCAACTCCCAAAGCAGCAAAACAACCCCAAATCATGATGCTCCCTCCACCGTAATTCACCGTTGGGATGATGTTTTCATGTTGGTATGCGGTGCCCTTCAGGCAGCAATGCTTTTGTTGGAAAACAGTGGCTTCCTTCATCGTGTCCTGCCATGAACACCATACCTGTTTAATGTTTTCCATATATTAGACTCATGAACAGAGATGTTAACCAGTTCCAATAATTCCTTCAAGTCTTTATCTGTCTCTTTTTTACCTCATTGTGCATTCTGCGGTGTTCCCTTTGAGTCATCTTGGCTGGACGGCCACTTCTAGGGAGAGTACCTACAGTACTAAATCATCTCCATTTATAGACAGTTTGTCTATAAGTGTACTCAAGATAACTTTGTAAACCTTTCCAGCTTTATGCAAGGTGTGGTCCACGTCAGCAGAAGCTTCTTGTGAATAACAAACGTATAATGTTTGAGTGCTTTTTTATAAGTCAAAGTAGCTCTAACCCGCACCTACAATCTTGTTTCATAAATTGGATGCCAGTTTGCCAACTCATGGCTCTATTTAGCTTGTGTTGGCAACATTAGAATAGGGGTTATCATACTTTGTCCAACCTACACTGTGAATGTGTAGAAATCTGTTTGTTTTATTAGTTAAAACTGATTGTGTTTGTTCATTATGGCAACTTCCATAAGACTCTAACATTTAGAGAAATGGATAAAGCATCAAATAAAAGTCTAAATTCCATGTAAGAATATAAATATACATGTTTACTTAAAACACTAATAATACCAGAAACATCAGACATGGTGTGGATCATAATTTATTATAATTAATCTTTGAACAAATAGCACATTTATTGAAATGTCTCAATAAGATTTGCCATCTATTTTACATTATTTTTTCCCTGACAGTCGCACAATGTGTTTTATTGTTTGATATATCAGTTCATTCAATCAGCATAATCATTTAATTACTGAAATAAAGAGTAAAACGATTTATAACACTGTATAGAACTTCAAACAACAAAGCAGAAAGTGAACAAACAATTAAGAATGATACATTTTGGATGTTTAAAACAACATATGCCTCAGTGAAACAACAACTAACTAAACAAAATTATAAATAATACGAAAGGAAACCAACAATCGTAACTGATATTTACATTTTCAACAACATTATTTTCATCATGTTTTCTGAGACTCTTAGAAACATTTACGCTTAATTTAACAGTAATGCTAAAACTTGGACAAAAACACTTCCTTTTCGACAAAGACAGCATCGGCTCCATTTTTGAGACCAATGGCCCAAAAATGGTTATAATAAGCAAATGCAATGT
Source organism: Xyrauchen texanus (assembly GCF_025860055.1). NCBI lineage: Eukaryota > Metazoa > Chordata > Actinopteri > Cypriniformes > Catostomidae > Xyrauchen > Xyrauchen texanus. The sequence continues at coordinate 42,806,393 of NC_068291.1, forward strand.
GTTTTCAATCTAAACAAGTTTTGAAATAAAGTGCGCACACAAACTCCTGATAGTTTACACCACATTAACACACTTTAAACATTTATCATGCATGACAGTACCAGTGACAACATGTAAGTGAACATTAGAAAGATAACAGCTCTACAGGATCATGCACGCCACATACAAGTACAAACAAGGGTTAATGTTAAAGATTTCTTCATGGTGAAGTAAAGGGATTGAGAAATGTAATTGCACAGACCTTCCAGGAGTGAATAAGCAATATTAACATTGTATATACTTCTGGTTTCCCAAACGCCAGTCTATCACAATACAAGTAACCTGTTTTAATATCTCAACAGACTGGAATCTGGGCTAGTTTTTGAGTTCTAGCACTACAGAAATGTTCAACCAGATTGTCACATATACATACAGTACAATAAGAAATTAAACTGGATATGATGCCACAATATCTGTCTTCAACGCATCACTTCAGGTCACCTCCATCACCTTGGATGGTTTTCTTGATACGCAGCAGCATCGTGGTCTGCCATTGTTCGAGACGGGAGATCGAATCAAACTCCTTTACCTGGATCAGATAAACATAATTTAGTGAAATAATGTCAAAATGAGGAACATTACAGAACTCTTAAGTATATGAGCTGGGTGTGATTAAGTTATGTGAGGTTACATTCTAAACCTTTCTACAGTGATGGTGTGATGTAGTATGTAAAGGAGACTGGGGGTAGTTCTCATACTTTTTGCTCCAGTGAAAATTTTTCAGGGTCTCAATTTTATTTTTGAAAGTCAATTTCTTTAGAGACACAAACTGTAAAGCCTTAGTGATCGCCCCGCTCCGAACGGGACTCGAACTGGCGTCTCCGGTGTGGGAGCCGGGTGCTCAAACAAGGAGCCTTTAGCATCAGTCGCTAGTGCACCTCTTGAGGTCATGAGAGTAAGGTTTACACACTGCACAACTATCTACCACCTGGCTCCCATTACACTCACCCCCCTAAACCTCACTCCCATCCGGGTCACGGCACCATTGTAGTCTTAGTGATCCTGGTCGCCCCGCTCCAAACGGGACTTGAACTGGCGTCCCCGGCATGGGAGCCGGGTGCTCTAACAAGGAGGCTAAAGGCTTTTAGTTTGTTGGAGTAAATTGACAAATATATCTGTGACAGGGCAGAGGGCAGGGCTGGGTGCGACAGAGAGAGAGCGTATACGGGCAAATTTGGGCAACTTGGTGTGTTTGTGTCTTTTCGTTTAAGTTCTTAATTAAATATAATTTATATAGTCAAGCCGGTTTTCGCCTCCTCCTTTCCATTAACCCCTTTACACTGGTCCCGAAGACCCGGGAGTTCTCGCCACTACCATCCACCCCAATGGAGCAGCTGCGGCCATCTGTCGGGGGACGGAGGAGCCAGTCCGCCTGGAAGTGGAAGAACGGCTGCCGACCACAAGGGTAGAAGGGGTAGAAGGGGCTCCTAGCTGACCGCCTGGAGCGGTCAGGGCCACTTCCAGGGGCGGGGGGAGACCCCTAGCTGCCGCTAAACGTGGCAGGGTCAAAAGAGGACAGCCGACAGCGAGCGGGTGAGGGGCGACTGCCTGGAGAGGGAGAACCGCTGTCAGGGGCGGGGATACCCCTTCTTTTCGCTGAAAACGCATCGGGGCGCTCCGTCCGCCAGGGGCCAGAGGACTTCCTCTGATCCGCCCGGGGAGGTGCGGCTGTCATCCGTTAGAGGGTGGAAGAGTGGCCGATGACCAAGCTACGGCGTATCGGAGAACCAGCGAGTAAGTGTTTTTCTCTCTCCCACTGCCGCGCCGCGTTGGCCTTTTCCCCTCTTTTAAATTTTACAGTGTTTTTTTGTTGGGGGTACTACACTGTTACAGGAAGTACCCCCTATTTTAATCATTATTGTTTCCCTCCCCTGTCCCCTCCCAGATTCAGGAAGGTGGGGATGGGGAGTAAGGCATGCCCTCCCCCAGGGAAGGGGGGTGGGGGAGTGTACGTCATGCCGGAGGCTCCCCGGCCTGAGAGAATGAGGGAGGAATATGACAGGGCAGAGGGCTGGGCCGGGTTGTGTTTCTACGCACCCAGCCCCTTATCATGCTAATCAGGCTAATCAAACACCTTTGTGAGTTTGTGTCTTTTGGTTTAAGTTCTTAATTAAATATAATTGATATTGTCAAGCCGGTTCTCGCCTCCTCCTTTCCATTAATACCTTTACAATATCCTATTTTAATACAGTTTTAACTAGGTGTTTGAAACAAACATACAACACCTAGAGAAAACACACATTTGTGTAATTTGACTTTTTACTCAAAACCTTATAGTGACTAAGACATAGCTCTTGTGACAACTAGCCCCGGTTTCCCCTATACAGTACGACCCATTGTCACTGCACATTTACAGAGTTTACAAACTTACTGCCTCAGTGAACGCCTCACAGTTCTGCTCCTCATGAGCTTCCAGAAGTTTCTGTACAGAGAGGAAAACCAATCAGAGCAAAAACTACAAAACTATTTATAGTATGTGTTCACATTTGTTATCATATTTACAATTGCTGATAGCCAATAAACATATTTCAATTATAAATCAATTGTACTTACTTTTAAAAGCTTACATTCTCTTGAGTCAGAGAATGCCGGAAACATCCCTTCATACTTTTCAATGGCAAGCTGAAAGAAAACAAACATGCATTTTGTGTTGTTACAAAAGTCAAACTAGAAGGATCCAACAGCTGAAATGAAGAGTTACAATCAACATTTACATTTTTGCATTTGGCAGACGCTTTTATCCAAAGTGACTTACAGTGCACTTATTACAGGGACAATCCCCCCGGATCAACCTGGAGTTAAGTGCCTTGCTCAAGGACACAATGGTGGTGACTGTGGGGATCAAACCAGTGACCTTCTGATTAACAGTTATGTGCTTTAGCCCACTACACCACCACTCAACAGCATCTGAGTTAATAAAACTACTCACCTTTGCATTTAATTCATCCACTATGAAGTGGCACAGAGCTGCTTTCCAGAAATACTCTTTAGCATTGTATTTCAGGAGCGGGTTGTCCATTGTTTTGGTTGCGACCTGAATGGGAAGAGAACATTTAACAGCATTTAACAAAGTGTTTCTGAGTCAGAATTGCTTTTATTTGACAGCACATGTTTGTTAACAGAATGCATCAAGCAAACACAGTGCAAATTGGTTCTGATGTGTAAAGCGCTGGTGCTATTTTCTGTGTTTTTTTGTACACTGGCCATGATTTGGCTACCAAATGTTTGGTTTGTGTATATAAAAACATGTGCAAACTTGATCGCACATGCAAAATATGTCAGAGCTGATCTACCGACAGTCCTCTGAGGATTGCATTTTTCAGATGCACAAATTAACACATCTTTGTCATTTTTGCACGTTCACTTTAATTATATGCAATTAAAAAGTCACTCCTCCAACATGCAAACATGTCAATGCAAATCAATTACTTTTACAATTTATTGCTAAATAGCAGGGATTTTATGTTGATTTCTTATAATCGTATAATAAATACAAGCCTAATATAAATTACATTTATATCCTACATCATTTCAAAATAAAACGGTATTCAGTGAGAGCCGTAAGTGAGCGAAATGGTTACCTTTGGTACAATCCACAAACAAAAGCCTTCTTTTAGAGAGTGTGTCCAAAATATTGGCGCAATTATTCTTAGTAAATAACCTGCAATACGCCAACAAAGTGTACAAGCAATTTGATAGATTGCATGAGAAAATTAGTACCCTTAATTTGGGATCTTAGTAGATTAGGGCCATTGTGTATTGTGAATATATTGTGTATATTGCGGCGTGGTGTCTGTTACACTCTGTTGCACCACTGCATTGCATTTGGAGCATGCACCCACAACCTTCACTGATATTCTAGTAATGTACATCGTGGCCCCAAAAACCAGGGCCACTATGCTTGATTGCTCATATCATATAAATGCATAAAGGCGTTTGCACAATTTTTGACGTACTTCTACGACTTTTTGTAAACAACACGTAAGCAACAGCTTGCTACAAATAAATAAGTAAATAAAACAAACAGGGCCAAATGGAGAAAGATGAGCACCGTAGTTTGCTGCCATTGGAATAACAGCTAAACGATTTGCTTATTTATTTATTTGTAGCAAGTTGTTGCTACCTCTCAAATCCTTCACTTTTCTTTCTCTGTTCACCACATTTGCTCTCGTTTATTCTTTTACCATTTATTGAACAACCTCTATTATATATATATTATAAGGTGTGCTGCATTTATCAGAAATGATTTCACCTCTTTAATATTTAAGGTACAAATGGATCTGAGAGCGCCCAGCTTACCTGCTCAAAGATCTCAATGGCTTTGGGATACTGCTCAAGCTGAGCGCTGTAAGAGCCGACCTTCAGCAGACATTTATTGGCAGAGCTGAATGAAAGAAGATTCAAGAATATAAATAAGCATTTACATAAGAGCTTTTCTACAACCAACATGATGAATAGAAAGGAAATCAAAGGAAATTGGGGTGAATTATCAACATTTAATGATATTCTGACATAACGGACAATGATATACATTGTGTGATCATTATGTAACAACATCTTTGTTTCCATCCATTAAAATGCTCACATTAATTTCTGACCTTTCCACTCCAAGTAATGAGCATTCAGACTTTCAACTTGACTTTTTCAATTCAACATGGTTGAAAATGTGCAATGAACAGTACAAATGAAAGCTGTAACTTTGCTACAACTTTAATTTTACTTAAAGGAATATTCTGGGTTCATATGTTACCACTTAAACTTAAACAAAAAGTATTTTTGGGCTGCCACCCACAATTTTTCCCAATCAAATTTAAAAGCTCACCATTCACAAATACTGTGGACTAATTGCAAAGAATTGGTCTCATTTTCCAGAGAACCGCACAAATAATAAAAAAGGACTCCAATTATTCATAAATAAAATTGTATGTGTTTGTACTCTTATGATGAACAGACATTTTATATAAATATATATTTATTTTTTCTTTGCAAACATGTAATTCTGGTTCTGTTCACTCTACCTCACTTTGAAAAGTCTCATTTTATTCTGTTAAGTGGCAGAAATCACTAGAAATCACATACACTCTATCACATTCCATCACAATATACAGATGTGAAATGTAGGTGGCGCTCTAATGCATTTTAGTCCTCACAGATGTGCTCGTCCATAGACATTCAGTCTAATGTTCAGTCCAAGCACCACCCCCCGTTGTTTCATTGAATATCTCGGCCTCTGAGTGGACTAGAAGCTCAATCTAGTGTCATTAGAAAGCTGAGATCCCCTTTGTGATGATATATAACATTATATAATCAATATTTGAAAATATACTTCTGATTATTTGTTTTGCATGCTTTTCCTTTTGGATGGCATATTCTGTGTTTAATAATCTAAACATTAGATTATTCAGACAAACAAGCTCACAGACAAGTAAAAATGGTTCATATTTTAGAAAATCTCCTAAGATAAAAGCATATATATATCCATCCATCCATCTTCAACCGCTTATCCGAAGTCGGGTCGCGGGGGCAGCTGCTCCAGCAGGGGGCCCCAAACTTCCCTATCCCGAGCCACATTAACCAGCTCTGACTGGGCGACCCCGAGGCGTTCCCAGGCCAGTGTGGAGATGTAATCTCTCCACCTAGTCCTGGGTCTTCCCCGAGGCCTCCTCCCAGCTGGACGTGCCTGAAACACCTCCCTAGGGAGGCGGCCAGGGGCATCCTTACCAGATGCCCAAACCACCTCAACTGACTCCTTTCAACGCAAAGGAGCAGCGGCTCTACTCCGAGCTCCTCACGGATGACTGAGCTCCTCACCCTATCTCTAAGGGAGAAGCCCGCCACCCTTCTGAGGAAGCCCATTTCGGCCGCTTGTACTCGCTGACCTAGTTCTTTCGGTCATGACCCAACCTTCATGACCATAGGTGAGGGTAGGAACGAAAATTGACCGGTAGATCGAGAGCTTTGCCTTTCGGCTCAGCTCTCTTTTCGTGACAACGGTGCGATAGAGCGAGTGCAATACCGCCCCTGCTGCCCCGATTCTCCGGCCAACCTCCCGCTCCATTGTCCCCTCACTCGTGAACAACATATATATATATATATTTATATTTATTTGGTTCTTACAGCAGCAGCTATTGGTGCATAAAAACACATTTGTATTTGATGACTTCAGAAATCATATTTCACTTTGAGATTCTTTTGACAATCTTTCGATCTGTCGTATGAGGGCAAAAAAAAAATATACAGTCACTTTTCGGAGAGTGAGAGCTTTCATTTGATATATGACATGTCCATTTATAGTTATAAATATCTCTGCCCCTTACCTCTAGGGGTGCTTATTTTCACCGTGAATGTTTTCAGGCCTTATTTTGTTATTTTAAGGTACATAAATGCAGAAGTGATGCAGAAAGTTCAGATTCTAAGCTTTCAAATGATACCTCGCATGCCAGACTTACAGTATGTACAGAGTTTTTAATGTTTTAAGTGTAAAATGTTTGTGCGATACAGCGCCCCCCTTTGGATCCATAAAGCTCAATCAACAGCATTTGTGGCATAATGTTGTTTACCACAAAATATTATTTTGACTCGTCCCAAAAATGGAGGTTACAGTGAGACACTTACAATGGAAGTCAATGGGGACAATTTTTGGAGGGTTTCAGAAATGTGAAGCTTATAATTTTATAAAAGCACTTTAATTAATTAATTAATTAATTAATCTATTAAAACTAATTTGTTATGAACTGTACATTTTTGGTGTTTTAGGGTTTGTTGACATTACATCGTCATGGCAACAATGTTGTAATTTTGGATATAACTAAACACAGAAAATGTCAGTAAGTGTTTTAATCACACTTAAATCATGTTAACACACATATTGTTTATGTATTGTGGCTGAGTATTTAAATGTTTACAGATTGGCCCCATTGACTTCCATTTGAAATATCTCACTGTTACCCAGAATTTGCTTTGCTTTGTCAAGAAAAAGGAGCGACAAGTCAAAATACATTTTTGTGGTGATCAACATTATGCCACAAATGCTGTCGATTGAGTGTAACTTGCATTGAACCTGGAATGTCCCTTTAAAAACATATGGCAGTAAGTAAACAAACAGTTTTACATTTAAATGGATTGAGATGTTATTTTACAGTGTAGATCATGAAGACTGTGATATCCAAACCTGTTTGACTCCTCGCCTTTGTAATAATCTGCGGCCTGCTCGTAATGGGCAATCGCCTAAAACAACATCACATCAGCCAGGCCGGTTAGAGTGCCATTATTGAAACAATTACATGCTAATGATATAAAGTGCAAATATTTGGTCTTCAATGTCTACACGATCCATTATACGTTCAACGGTAAACTGCACCTTTTCAATGTCCACTAGCTCAGATTCATAGATCTCTGCAATAGTCATGTGATGCTTCGCGGCAATTGTGAACCTCCCCTGTCAATCAAACAAAAGGTTAAATGTTACAGTGTGTAATATTCACATGCAAATTCGTGAATAAACAGTATGCCATTTTATTTGATAGGTGTGCAATTAAATGGTAAATGGTCTGCACTTATAGAGTGCCTTTATTAACCTTAGAGGTTACCAAAGCGCTTTACACACATTCACACACACATTCATACACCAATGACGACAGAGCTGCCATGCAAGGCACTAGCTGCCATTGGGAGCAATGGGTAAGCAACTTGGGGTTCAGTGTCTTACCCAAGGACACTTCGGCATGTGGAGTCGTGTGGGCCGGGAATCAAACCGCCAACCCTGCGAGTAGTGGCCGACCCGCTCTACCACCTGAGCCACGGCCGCCCACACATATACTACACAAATACTACAATATCTATTACACACTCTTAAATGTGAGTTTGGCTTACCATGTCTGTATAAATGTCAATAGCTGCGTTTAAACAGTTGATAGCCTCTGCAAAATATCAGAATGAATCAATGAAATTATTTGGAAACAAGCCAGAAATATCATCTAAAAAGTCATCTTTCTTCATCGCATCATTTTTGCATATAGTTTTCCTATTGCAATAAACAGCCAATCAATGAACCTATCAATCAAGCAACAACAAAGGCATCATTTTAATATGAGGACATCACATCCTAGTGTGAATGTGTACAAGTGTGACAACACTTGGGAAATCAGCCTGTTTATTGAAACTAGAAAATTGCCCTCACTTTAATTGTTTGTTTTTATATTGATTAAGGTTTGATTTATTGCACGCAGCAATCTCACCATGAGGATCTGCCTTCTTGTAAGCATTTCCTGCATCGACGAAGCTGGTTGCAGAGTCCAGTTTGTTCTGCATCTGCATATGAAGTCTGGCAGCTTGGCAGAATGCATTTCCTGCAGCTGCACAAACACATTCATCAGCACATTACGGACAATAAAGCTTGCACTACAGCTACTTGAAATAACTTGGTTTTGAGCATAGATATAACACATCAAACAAGGGCTTTGGGTCTACTTGACAGAGTTCAAACTGAAATATTAATGAATGGAGCAATATGATGAAAGCAGCAGAATGTGTGCACTAATTAAGAAGAATTACATTCAAAATAAAATATTGCACATTACAAACTCCTTCCTCTGCTGTAACTGCAATAATGCACCTTATAGAGATGTGAAATGACTGTTATGCATACCACTCCAATTCTTGGCCATCTTGAACATGTTGGCAGCTCTGGCATAAATTTCACATGCATCCTCTACCTTATGATTACCCCTGTAAAATATTGACATTTGATTCATTATTTAAATCATTTGAAATGCAAGCTCAAAATCAATTTAATGAGAATTAGAACTGTAATGAGAACTGTTTAGAATAGACTGAAATGTAAATGCGTTTTTATATGTCGCAACATGGAGACATTGGACATCATTAGGCCCGCTGAGAAACGTTTCATTTAGTATCTTGAACATAAGCATATAGGCACACAAGATAATGTATTTAGCTTACAGGGACACCACAATAGCACAGTTCTGTTAGGCATTGAATGTGTTTGAATGTCAGGTCGTGATCATCATCATTGCAACGAAAGCGTTTCTGTCTCACCCGAACATCCCTCCGAGAAACGAACCCGATGATTTGACTTTTTTATCCGCCTCTGCCATCAGCTGCATGGCTTCCTTCTCTTTGCCAGAATTATCCATGATTTAAAGTGTGATATGCGCGTAGAGCCGCTGTTAGATCGGTGGAGGCCCGTGGTTTGTTGATAGAGAGCGCGGCTCTAATGCAGGATCATGAAGAATGCTCGAGTGCTCCTGCTGTCGGGTGATGCTGATGATGCGGCGCGTCCTTGAGTGAGAAACCGCGACACCGTTTGGTGCAATGATGTACTGCAACTAAAGCCACCACCCCTCAAAGGCCGAAAATAAAATAAAATAATAAAATAAAATAAATTAAATAAAAAGTAAAAAAAATAAAAAATAATTATAGTTTAAAATAAATAATTTAAAATAAAAAATATAATAATTAAAAATTAAATATTAATAAAAAAGAAATAATTAAAAATAAAATAGTTAAAAATAAAATACTCCAATAAATAAAAGAAATATTTATATATATATATATATAAATGGATGTAAAAAAATACATAAATTATTACATTGAGGGGAAATTAATAAATATATTTATTTATTATTTTACTTATGTTTATTTATGAATGACTAAATAAGTAAATATATTAATGATTACAAATTTGTATTTGTAAAGTGCTTTTCACAATACACATCGTTTCAAAGCAGTTTTAACAGAAAATGATGCTGTATTGTCTTACAGTCCTCAATGAGCAGTATTCATTGGAAAAAGTCATTGAAAATAATGCCTTAAAATCAATAAAAACAGTAGGTTAATAAATGCAGTACAATAAATAAAGGAAAAAATAGTCATGATATAAAATAAATTCTTACGTAATATAAATATAATAAATAGAACCATGAAAGCATTATTACATAAATGAAGAAGCATTTATATGGCATACATTAGCATAGCTTGTGCATTTCGAAACCAATGCATTTAAATGAAATGACCTGAGCTTAAAAAGTAACGTTATTATATAATTTAATAAAGTTACATCTTAAGCGCAGGTCATTTAACTGTAGCTGCTTAACGACTAATAATACTTTACAAGTGACAGTAAAAAAAATAAAAACATAAAGTGGACAATCCTTCATGAAAAGCGGCGCGTCAGACTTCCGGAAGTGACATTATTTAGGCGCCAAACTTGAAGGCGGGTCTGACGTCACTGGCTGAGGAAGTAAACAGTGACGGTAAGTACTTCTGTCAAAAAGATCTATTCGTATAACATTATTTTATTATAAAACGCAATTGAGGGTTTTTTTTTCCAGTAAGAAGCAACATTTAAATAGAACAGACTTTGAAGATATATCAGATTAATTATGTTTTGGCTCATTCCAGAGGCCTGTATAATGAATTCATGAAGACTTAAAACAGTACAAGGGATAACTGTAAAATTATAAAGCAATTAAAGACATTTACACAACAAGAACACACAGGCTTATTCATTATATTTAAAGATTTTATATTCATTTGAATTGAAAACTTTATATATCATTCAAAACTTTTGCAAATATATATAGGCTGCTATTGCTTACAATACGAATAGAGACTATAAAGATGAATATTCTCCACAAGTTTATTTTCCTTTTTCAAAATCTACCAGTTAGTGTATCAAGAAGTGTTTTTAGACAGTGGAATAAGATATTTTGTAAATATATATTGTATTATAGGAAATCTAGAATTAGTCTTAAAATGCTTAATTTGTCAAAAAGGCTCGGAGGACTAGAATTCACAAATGTAATAAATTATTATAAAGTTGCTCAAATTCAATCTATATTGTTTGGGATGAACAAAGAATCTAAAGTGAAATGAGGAAGATAGAAATGTATCAAATGTGGGAATATATAAGTATATCCCTGTTCATACCCAAACAAAGCCACACATTTAAATCAATAGATAATATTTATTAATAGTAATTTTAAAATTTGGTTAGAAAAATTGTAAAATCAAGAATTAGATAATACTTTGAAGTTTTGGGCTGATAGAGGTCTGAAAGAGATAATTTCACTGATAAAGGAATGGACACCTTTTCAAACATAGCAATAAATATAAGATTCCAAATTCACATTTATTTAATTATTTACTGGTAAGAACATATTTATTAACAGAAGTCAAATTAAAAGAAATAAAACAGGATATGCATCCATTAATACATTATATAATCAATATGATTAAAATGTGCACTTGAAAGAGACATACAGGACACTCTGAATAAAATTATATGTAGGTGGGAGGATGAATTAAAATGAGAAATATCATATATTCCACACTGCTCAATCCAGTGTTTGGAGGGAATATACTTGGAAGATACAAATGTGTTTTTTTTTATAAAACCTGTTAATCAAAGTAAATACAACAGCTGGTGAAATGAAGTGATCAGACAAGTTAATTTAATATTTAACTGCACAATAGAAATACATCCAGAAAACATTATTTTGGGTAAAATGGCATTATCCTTAAGAAATAAAACTGAATAAAATGTATGTAGGGAAATCAGAATAGCATCTTTAAAACCAGAACCCCCATAATTTCACAGATGGAGAGTAACGATTTCGGAAATATACCAAATGGAGAAACTGACATATCAAATAAATGTTCCGCTTGTATTGATTATTGCTAATATTATTATAACTTCAAATAAAATACTATATGTTCATCTCGAGTCCATGAAAGAAAGAGGGGTTTGTGTGGCATTCACCCCTTTTCATAGCAATCTTGAGCTTTTAATATTTAAAAATTATAATTTTTTTGCAGGTATCATATTAATCAATCTTACTGGCAGTTTTATAGATAGCCTATTATATTTATATTTTCAAAGATATTTTTTGCTATGGCTAAAGTTGGTTAAAATACAAAGCAATTACTTTTTAAATAAAATACAACACGCTATCTGCTGAAAATCTACATTTAGTATATTTATCTCAAATACATAATTTATCATGAAGAGCCGATTTTGTGAGAGATGTCATTTTACTCACAGCCGATTGGTTCAGCATCTGTTAGTGATCTGCAATCCAGAATGAAACCTGTTACGGAGCAGGTTAGCTATGTAGCGCATGTTGCCATGGCGAGGAAAACCGCTAAAAGCCAGCCAACTTTCATGGTAAACCTGGGGTTAAGGCAAACTAAACTAAAACTTACCTGGCTAGCCACTGAAACCGACTTCATGGTACAGGTCACAGCACAGTTACCACATATTTAGATTTATTTTAGTCTCTGTATGTGAAATTATTAGAATAACACACATCAGATTAACTAGATAAATGTTACATGAGGAAATAGCTGCTTAGTAGTTATAAGTGACCTGATGATAAAGTAACATTTCTAACAACTGTCAGTCAAAATGCAGTTCTGTGTTTTTTCATTCAGTGTCTTATGTACACTCACCTAAAGGATTATTAGGAACACCTGTTCAATTTCTCATTAATGCAATTACCTAATCAACCAATCACATGGCAGTTGCTTCAATGCATTTAGGGGTGTGGTCCTGGTCAAGACAATCTCCTGAACTCCAAACTGAATGTCAGAATGGGAAAGAAAGGTGATTTAAGCAATTTTGAGCATGGCATGGTTGTTGGTGCCAGACGGGCCAGTCTGAGTATTTCACAATCTGCTCAGTTACTGGGATTTTCACGCACAACCATTTCTAGGGTTTACAAAGAATGGTGTGAAAAGGAAAAACATCCAGTATCGCGGCAGTCCTGTGGGCGACAATGCCTTGTTGATGCTAGAGGTCAGAGGAGAATGGGCCGACTGATTCAAGCTGATAGAAGAGCAACTTTGCCTGAAATAACCACTCGTAACAACCGAGGTATGCAGCAAAGCATTTGTGAAGCCACAACACGCACAACCTTGAGGCGGATGGGCTACAACAGCAGAAGACCCCACCGGGTACCACTCATCTCCACTACAAATTGGAAAAAGAGGCTACAATTTGCAAGAGAGCACCAAAATTGGACAGTTGAAGACTGGAAAAATGTTGCCTGGTCTGATGAGTCTCGATTTCTGTTGAGACATTCAGATGGTAGAGTCAGAATTTGGCGTAAACAGAATGAGAACATGGATCCATCATGCCTTGTTACCACTGTGCAGGCTGGTGGTGTAATGGTGTGGGGGATGTTTTCTTGGCACACTTTAGGCCCCTTAGTGCCAATTGGGCATCGTTTAAATGCCACGGCCTACCTGAGCATTGTTTCTGACCATGTCCATCCCTTTATGGCCACCATGTACCCATCCTCCGATGGCTACTTCCAGCAGGATAATGCACCATGTCACAAAGCTCGAATCATTTCAAATTGGTTTCTTGAACATGACAATGAGTTCACTGCACTAAAATGGCCCCCACAGTCACCAGATCTCAACCCAATAGAGCATCTTTGGGATGTGGTGGAACAGGAGCTTCGTGCCCTGGATGTGCATCCCACAAATCTCCATCAACTGCAAGATGCTATCCTATCAATATGGGCCAACATTTCTAAAGAATGCTTTCAGCACCTTGTTGAATCAATGCCACGTAGAATTAAGGCAGTTCTGAAGGCGAAAGGGGTCAAACACAGTATTAGTATGTGTTCCTAATAATCCTTTAGGTGAGTGTATGTGTGTGTGCATATATATATATATATATATATATATATATATATATATATATATATATATATATACACACACACTGTACACTGATTTGTCAACATTATGACCACCTGCCTAATATGCGGTTGGTCCTCCGAGTGCTGCCAAAATAGCAACGACCTGCCGAGGCATATACTCTACAAGATCCCTGAAGGTGTCCTGTGGTATCTGGCACCAAGACATTAGCAGCAGATCCTTCAAGTCCTGTAAGTTGCGAGGTGGAGCCACCATCGATCGGACTTGTTGGTCCAGCACACATTTGGAAGCCAAGGCAACACCTTGAACTCTTCATCATGTTCCTCAAACCATTCCCGAGCAATGTGTGCAGTGTGACAGGGCGCATTATCCTGCTGAAAGAGGCCACGGCCATCAGGGAATACCATTGCCAAGATGGGGTGTACCTGGTCTGCAACGATGTTTAGGTAGGTGGCACGTGTCAAATTGATGTCCACATAAATGGCCAGACCCAGGGTTTCCCAGCATAACTTTGCCCAGAGCAACACACTCCCTCCACCGGCTTGTCATCTTCCCACAGTGCATCCTGGTGCCATCACTTACTCAGGTAAGCGGCGCACATGTACATGGCCATCCACGTGATGTAAAAGAAAACGGGACTCATCGGACCAGAAGACCTTCTTCCACTGTTTCTAGGTCCAGTTCTGATGCTCACATGCCAATTTTAGGCACTTTCAATGGTGGACAGGGGTCATCATGGACACTCTGACCGGTCTGCGACTACACAGCCCCATATGCAGCAGAGTGCAATGCACTGCATGTTGTGACACATTCCTCCTGTAACAATCATTCAATTTTCTTGTGCCCTGAAGACCTCCTTTCGGTTCGGACCAGACGGGATAGCCTAAGTTGCCCTCTCGCATCGATGAGCCTTTGGTATTCAACACCATGTCGCCGGTTTGTGGTTTGTCCCTCCTGGGACCACTTACGGTACTCACTACTGTGGATCGGGAGCATCCTACAAACCTTGCCATTTCAGCGATGCTATAACTCTGTCGTCTGGCCATAACAATTTGGCTCTTGTCAAAGTCGATCAGGTCTTTACTCCTGCTCATTTCTCCTGCATTCAACATGTTGATTACAAGAACTGATTATTCGATTAATATCTAATCTACCCAGACCTTGACATGTGGCCTTGTTAGGAGATGATCAACGTTATTCGATTCACCATTAAGTGTTCATAATGTTTTGGCTCATCAGTGTGTGTGTATATATATATATATATATTTTTTTTTTAAGAAGTTGTAATTTTGCTTTCCAGTCTCAATAATCAGGAGATAAACGATGAGTAGTCAAGGTGCTTCTCGTGGGTCACGGAGGGGTGGAAGCAGCTCAGATGCTGGAGGAGGAAGAGGAGGGTGGAGAGGAGGAAGAGGATGGAGCTCAGGTGGATACAAACCCTGGAGAGGCCGTCCTTGGAACAGAGGAGGAGGAGGAGGAGGAGGAAGAGGAAACTGTTCCACCAATAGTTCACAACACGGTGAGTTTCTTGTCATTGTGTAGTTGTCACTTCTACTTACAGAAAACAACTGTAATTAATTTATGAATTTTGTCTTATTTAGTGTGTGTTTGTTTGCAATAGGGAGCAGAATTATTCCACAAGTCAGTCAAGCAACTCTTGATATCACTTGTCCATATAAAGGATGGAGACTCTATTTTTCTGAAGGTTTTATATTTTCTCATGTCACTAATGTTCAAACTAATATTCACTAATCTTGTATTTTATATTATAAATTCTGTATTATGTGTATAATACTGTACATTGTGTGTATTGTGAATTCTGTACCCTATATCTGTCACTACACCACGGTTTTACCAATTTGTAAACTGCTTTGGGTCTTTTTCCAGGTTTTGTTCAAAGTTCCCCATATGTTGAGAAGATAAAGGCATTTGAACAGTACTTCACTTCACAAATAGATCTTTATGATAAGGTACCAAAAACAGAATTCATAGCATAGTTTTCCTTATTTTCTGTGTTGTTCTTTGAAAAACAAATTATTATTATTTTTTTGCATTCATTCTCTCAGGATGAGATTGAAAGGAAAGGCAGTATTTTGGTGGACTACAAAGACCTTCTCTCCAAAAAACAGATTTCACATACTTTACCTGGTCTTGCTAAGGATCTGAAAGAGATGCCTGAGAAGATACTGGACTGCTTGGGTTTAGCAATTCATCAGGTGATTTTTTTTTTTGTGTTGTGTAATTACATAAATGCATGTTTGTCACTTATTGTTTTCATTATAGAATATTAAGTAAACCGTTTGGTTGTTTTTCTGTGATTTATTTCAGCTGTTGATCGAGTAGAACTAATCAGATTTGTCTCTTCAGGTGTTGACTGTGGATCTTGAGAGACATGCAGCTGAACTTCAGGGACAGGAAGAGCTTCCTTCAGGGGTACGACCCATAATTAACATACCTCATATCAGCGCCAGGTGAGATTATTTATCTGCCTTTATGAAAGCAACTCAAACATCCCATAGGGAATGTTTTTGCCACAGCTTTTTCCCCACTTTGAATAAGATGACTTTTATAGTCCTGTTGTTTTTTTCTTTTAGGGTGTATAACTATGAGTCACTGACTCCTTTGAAAAGTCTGAGAGCAAATTTATACGGCAAGTTTGTTGCGATCAGAGGTACTGTGGTAAGAGTGAGTAACATTAAACCGCTCTGCAGTAAACTGGCTTTCATCTGTAACAGTTGTGGAGATACACAAAGCATTACGCTGCCTGATGGGAAATACACTACACCCAATAAGGTACAACATACTAACAGCTACAAGCAACAATCTATGCAGCTACTGGCAACAGTACTACATGTGTAACTTTCCCAGTTAAGTTTTATTTAGTTTCATTTCATTTTGGTTAGCTCTGATTCATTTAGTTTAGTTTAGTTTTTTTTTTTTTTTTTAGAATGTTTAGTGTTTCATTTTTGTTTAGCTATGCTTAGTGCGGCTTTAGTTTCATGCAGTTTTGTTTAATTGTTTAGTTTAGTAGTTCTGTTTAGCTCTGGTTAGTCTAGTTTAATTTAGTCTAGTCTAGTTTTGTTTTGTTTCATTTAGATTGTTTCGTTTAGTAGTTCTGTTTAGCTCTGGTCCGTCTAGTGTAGTTTAGTTTAATTTAGTCTAGTCTAGTTTTGTTTTGTTTCATTTAGATTGTTTCGTTTAGTAGATCTGTTTAGCTCTGGTCCGTCTAGTGTAGTTTAGTTTAATTTAGTCTAGTCTAGTTTTGTTTTGTTTCATTTAGATTGTTTCGTTTAGTAGTTCTGTTTAGCTCTGGTCCGTCTAGTGTAGTTTAGTTTAATTTAGTCTAGTTTTGTTTTGTTTCATTTAGATTGTTTAGTTTAGTAGATCTGTTTGGCTCTGGTTTAGTTTAGTTAGCTCTGTTTAGCTCTGGTCCGTCTAGTGTAGTTTAGTTTAATTTAGTCTAGTCTAGTTTTGTTTTGTTTCATTTAGATTGTTTAGCTTAGTAGATCTGTTTAGCTCTGGTCAGTCTAGTTTAGTCTAGTTTAATCTAGTCTAGTTTTGTTTTGTTTCATTTAGATTGTTTTGCAGTTCTGTTCAGCTCTGGTCTGTCTAGTTTAGTCTAGTTTAATTTGTTTAGTCTAGTTTTGTTTTGTTTCATTTAGCTTGTTTAGTAGATATGTTTAGCTCTGGTCAGTCTAGTTTAGTCTAGTTTAATTTGTTTAGTCTAGTTTTGTTTTGTTTCATTTAGATTGACCAGAGCTAAACAGTCTAGTTTCATTTAGTCTAGTCTAGTTTTGTTTCATTTAGATTGTTTAGCTCTGGTCAGTCTAGTTTAGTCTAGTTTAATTTGTTTAGTCTAGTTTTGTTTTGTTTCATTTAGCTTGTTTAGCTGTGGTCAGTCTAGTTTAGTCTAGTTTCATTTAGTCTAGTCTAGTTTTGTTTTGTTTCATTTAGATTGTTTAGTAGATATGTTTAGCTCTGGTCAGTCTAGTTTAGTCTAGTTTAATTTAGTCTAGTCTAGTTTTGTTTTGTTTCATTTAGATTTAGTTTAGTAGTTCTGTTTAGCTTTGGTCAGTCTAGTTTTGTTTCATTTAGTCTAGTCTAGTTTTGTTTTGTTTCATATTTAGATTGTTTAGTTCAGTATAATTTAGTTTAGTTCGGCTTAGTATCGCTTAGTCCCATTAAGTTCCGTTTAGTGTAGTCTAGTTTTGTTTCATTTAGATCATTTAGTACTGTTTAGTTTAGTCTAGATTTGTTTCATTTCGATCATTTAATTTAGTTCCGTTAATTTAGTTTTGTTCTATTCAGTTTAGTTTAGTTGCGTTCCTTTTATTTTAGTTTAGTTTGATTATTGATATTATAACCATATAAAAGTTAACAATGAAACAACATTTTATTTCACCAGATATACAGTGCATATTACAGACAGAAAGATGACTTTGTAAACAATACACGATAATAAACAATTAATATAATGAACAGACATGATACATGGAATGTAACAACAGTTTGCTGTGTTACGTGACAACTAACATCTAATGTATTGATTTATTGACCAGTGTTTACAACATGAATGCCGTGGTCGGGCGTTCACTCCAAACAGAAGTTCACCTCTGACACTCACTGTTGACTGGCAGATGATAAAGTATGACATTATTCTAAATTATATATATGTAGAACAACTTGTCAAAATATTTTACCTGTATTTTTATTATATATATATATATATATATATATAAGCTGTCATTCTACAGTGACTTACATTTTTGTCCCAACATATAGATTTTAGAGAATGTAAGTTTTATTATTGATTTGAGTTGTTTTAACAGGGTTCAGGATCTGATATCTGACGATCAGCACGAGTCGGGTCGAATCCCACGCACTATTGAATGTGAGCTCACGCAGGATCTGGTGGACAGCTGTGTACCTGGAGACATAGTTACCATCACAGGAGTCATTAAAGTGTCCAGTGAAGAAGGTACGAGACAGTGTCAAAGCAAAGCAAAGTTCTTTAGAAGCTTACTTGATACATGAGGTCATTAAAGTATTCACTAAAATAATGTCATTGACTAAGGGACACATGGTTCTTCTCAGTTTGTTTAGTGTGAGTGCCTAAACAAAGTGTCTGTCATATAGTCCAGTTATGGTCAGCTGGTGCTATTTTTACTGCTGGCCTGTAGCTGATGTAATTGCCCTATAGAAACAGGACAGCCTTGGGTGGATTTCTGTCCAAATATGACCCCCTGAAAGGCTTAAGAGACAAAGAAATTCTGGTTAGAGCAGTCTGACTGCGAAGTAAAATACTGCATCTGAAGAAGCACATATATATATATATATAATATGAAGAAAAAAAGTGTTCAGATTTTCAAAGAGCACACAGACATTAACAATGTATTTACATTGGAATCACTGCACACCATGCATCACACACGTATACTCTAATTAATACACAGTTAATAATCAATACATAGATTATTAATAAATCATTTAACATTAAGTCAATCAAATTTGCCTAAACGCTTTACCATAATGCTTCTGCCTGTAGAGTTTCTACAAAGTAAATAATGAAGATGATTTGTGTTTCTTTCTTCAGGAAATGGCAGATATAAGAAGGACAAGTGTATGTTCCTGTTGTACATTCAGGCGAATTCTGTCAGTAACTCAAAGGGTCAGAAGAGCAAAGCCGCCTCAGAATCAGAAGGCCAGGGACCTTCTGTGGAGTTCTCCATCAAAGATCTCTACGCCATCCAGGAGATCCAAGCTCAAGAGGACCTCTTCAAACTAATAGTAAAGTGAGGAACTTAAAGGCTTTACACTGCACCGTGTTTAATAGCACACTTACATTAGAGCCTAACATAAATCAACATGCAGCATAAATGGATATTTAGGTGTTTCTTCAACTTCAGGCACTTCCATGTCTCAGGGGATGTTTTGTTGTTATATGAAGGTCTCATTAAAACTGAATTGGAAACATATCTGGGCCATTATCATTTATTTTTGGTACTTTTCAAATGCTTATGTATTGCTTTTACTGTTATAACCAGAGTGTCTAATGCGACTGTGTCATATTAATTGCAGCTCTCTTTGTCCATCGATTTATGGCCATTTGGTGAGTTTTTAAACATTATTTACTCATGGTGAAAAAACCTTCTTTAACATGATCATCTCTGCTCTAATATGGTGCGAAAACCTTTATTTAATACTATTGTGTGTTTTCTAATTAGCTTGTTAAAGCAGGATTGGCACTGGCTTTGTTTGGAGGATCTCAGAAGTATGTTGATGATAAGAATCGTATCCCAATAAGAGGAGACCCTCATATGCTTATTGTCGGAGACCCTGGACTTGGCAAAAGTCAGATGCTACAGGTACATATGAGCCTCTCTGATGCATTTTCGTCTTATTCATTAGTTGTTAATACACTTTAAACCATAATAAGTGGACTTTACTCAATCGAATTGAGTAACGGTGTATTAAACTTCGCTTAACTTGGTGTGCATATAGAATGAACTTAACTATTTAAGTTAAGGTAACGCAAGCCAATATAACTCAGATTTGCCAAATAAATGTTGTTGTTTCTACTTAATAATTTTTGTTGAATTTACTCAAATTTAGATCATACAATAACTCCGATTATAACTGACTCTAGCCTCACTTTTTTGTAATTAACATATAAAATATTAAGTCTGTAGATTTTTATGATAAATAAGTTAATTGAACATAGATATTTGAGTTATGAGCTCAACTTGACATTTCAAGTAATGTTTTATTGTTGACAACATTAGGGTTTACAGTGCAACCCTCTACGATCATGTTGGAGAAAGAATCATCATTGGCTTGTAAATGTTTGTTTTTACTTGCCAGATATTTGACGACGTGTAAGCATATATGTAACTAACAAATATATTAAGCACACTGAGAGAGGGGGCTTCTTCATATATATTCATGCAATATAGTTTATTGTAATTATTTTTTTTTTTTTTGATTTTGCTTTATGATTTTAATCACATTTTAAAATGAAAAAATGTACAAATTTCACATTCTGTAATTTTATATGATGTCATGAAATCGCATTTTTAATAATGATACAAGCTGTTGTCACTGTTTGAAATTTCGTACACATTTTTAACAAAACAATTCACAAGGTAGGAACCTAATAATCAAAATTAGGGGTCACGATTGTGAAATCAGGCTGACAATAAATTGTCAAACAAATAATTGCGATTATGGCGATTGATTGCCTGTTTTAGGTGTTTCACAAATATGCCGATTAATTACCATACAAACTCACTATGTGTGCTTCATGCACATGTATGCTAGGGGCTGTAGCCTTTAGCCTCCTTGTTAGCGCACCCGCCTCCCATGCCGGTTCGAGTCCCGTTCGGAGCGGGGCGAGCAGGGCCGGTTACACACTCAACAAAGTCATTTATAAAAATTTTGCTTGGGTCATATAATAAAATAAAGATATATGATTTCCTTTTCAGGCTTCAAAAATTTATGAATGACAGTAAAATAATAATCAAAATATGTCTAAATAACTAAAATATATCTCTATTATTTGTCCGATTTACTTTTGATCCATTGGACTTTTTCAATGTTTTGTTTTCTTTTGCTTCTTTTGTAACCCAGCCAACCTGTGTAGCTATTATATTATATTATATTTTATTATATTATGAAAAATAGTAAAATATTCTGCCTTAAATTCTTCACTTTCACACATTATTTTAAGGCTCTCTGATTAACTCACAAGCCCTTATTTCTCATGAAGGAAGACTTTGAGATTGTGTTTCTTGCATTTGATCATCTCCACAGAAATAGAGCAGTGCATCTCCTCTGTCTCATTATATGCCATTACATGGCCGTTAAGTGAAACTGGAGTGCTTTGTGTTCACAAAATTAATAAATACTTGCCAGTGGCTAATAACAGATGTTTTTGGTCGCATAATGCAAAATTGACTTGCATATATGAGTGATTTGCAGTGTAGAAGAAGTTTTACATAAATGCTGTACAGTAAATTCATCTGTGCTGTTGTTTGGTGCTTGCGTGTGTCCAGGCCGTGTGTAACGTGGCCCCGCGGGGTGTGTATGTTTGCGGCAACACTACCACCACTTCAGGGCTGACTGTCTCACTGTCCCGGGAGAGCGGATCAGGAGACTATGCTCTTGAAGCTGGAGCTCTGGTGTTAGGAGATCAAGGTAAATTTAAACTGTGGTTTATAAGCATCTAATTCAGTGCTGGATACAAACACAGAATCGATTTATCTCTGTCTTTTCAGGTATTTGTTGCATTGATGAGTTTGATAAGATGGGCAGTCAGCATCAGGCTTTACTGGAGGCTATGGAGCAGCAGAGCATCAGTCTGGCTAAAGCTGGGATTGTCTGCACACTTCCCGCTCGAACCTCCATCATCGCAGCAGCCAATCCAGCCGGAGGACATTATAATAAAGCCAAGACTGTCTCTGAGAACCTGAAGTGAGTATATTTCTATGCTATAAAGTCTTTGTTGACCATTTATTCTAGAGTTTATTGGATGTAAAATAAGTACCAAGCCTGAATGATGGTTAAGTCACTGAAACGCACATCCCCGAGTGGCCTATTGATTATATAAAATGTCAGTAGCAACAAAAAAAAGCATCATTGTTCAAAAGATAATGATGTTAAATACATTTTAATCACACAAAAGAGCTGTTCAGGTTGTAGTCCAAAAGCCTGGAAGACAATTAGCATTTTCAAGCTATGGGTTCCCTCTGGATTGGAATTTCCTATGGGGTTTTATAATGGCAGTTTTATTAAGGCATGCGGTTAAAATTACTAGAAGAGACTTTCACGTTTTGTTCTAAAAGATAAATTACACACAGTCATACCTCAAATGTTAATTTTGAAGCTGCTGTATTTTTAAAAACACATGTTGCCGATTCAGGACTACAACTTCCATCAGCATGTGAGCTAAGTGCATTAGGAAATAGATGACTGTTGTAGTCCTTATATAGCGGCGGGATAGCGACATGCATTTTTAAAAGTCATAACTGCTTCAAAATCCACAATTGAGGTTCTAGAAAAAACGTGAAAGCCTCTTCGAGTAATTTTCACCACAATGTCTTATTTTACTTGTAAATTGAAATTTCCTATTCAAAAGACCCATAGGGAGTTCCTGAGGTATCCCATGGCGAATTAGTGAATTTTGAAGCTGCCGTGTTTTTTCATTTTAATTATGCAATTCTTTACATCTTATAAATTCACGTTGGAGGTATGAAAGTGTGTAATTTATGTTGTAGGACAAAACATCCACGTATCGTCAAGTAATGTTTACCACAGACCTTATTTTACTAATAAGTTAAAAAACCGCATTATAAAAACCCACAGGAAAATCCAGAGGGAACCCATGGCGAATTCTCTTCTGGGTTTGTGCACTACGACCTGAACAGCTCTGTAGGATTATAACCTTTTCCTAAATAACACTGTCCACTTCCTGTAATATGAAAATATTGCCTGTATCATTCTAGAATGGGAAGTGCGCTGCTGTCCAGGTTTGATCTGGTCTTTATCTTGTTGGACACGCCGAATGAAGATCACGATCACCTGCTCTCTGAGCACGTGATGGCGATGCGTGCAGGAAAGAATGGCACAATTAGCGGCGCTGCAGTCACACGCTACAGCACGCAAGAGTCCAACATCTCCATTCTGGAGGTCTCGTCAGAGAAACCCCTCGCTGACAGACTCAAAGTATGTTGTCCTTAAAGGAATATTCTGGGTTCAATACAAATCAACACAAAAATGTGTTTCATCTTGCCCCTCCTTTTCTTAAAAAATCTAAAATTGAGGTGACAGTAGGACACAAGGGAAGTGAATGGGGGCTATTTTTGGAGTGTTTAAAGACAGAAATGTAAAGCTTATGATTATATAAAAGGACGATTTTTTTAAAGGACGTTAAAGTCAAATAAATGTTTGTGGTAATCAACGTTATGATGCAAATGCTGTCGTTTGAGCTTAACTTGTATTGAACCCAGTGACTTCTCTGCAGTTTGTTTGTACATGGTATGTACTTTTTATTTTTTTTTTATAGTATTTTTTTTTTTTTATTGCAATTTAGAAATGTGTTCTTCTAATTGCATCAGTTTTGTTACTCAAATTTAATTAATTTTAATTAGGGATGCACCGATACCGATTTTAACCAAAAAAAAAACCATAGACCGATATCGATGCTGTAATTATGAGGGTCTGGCGAGTGGGATTTGGATAAATGAAAATCAAAAACCATAAAGGTCAAAATACAACGAGAGCTGAGCTAAGAAAACAAAAACTAAGAAAAACAAACAAGAACTCTCCAAACTACAAAGACATCAAATAATGCAAGATAAACCACAGGGAAAACATAAGGACTATATATACACATGCAAGAACTAACAAGAGTAACAAGACACAGCTGGAATGAATCAAAGGGAACACAGAGAACAGAGGCACAACAAAAACCAAACTTCAAAATAAAAGTCTTAAAACTCCTAGCAACCACCAAAGAGAATTTTCCAAATATTACAGAGACCCCCATCTAAGGAGTGGCTCTTGAAGCTCCTTAACATATAAAAAACAAAAATAGTTACTGGGAGGAGCAAGAGGCAGAAGCCCAGGGGGAGGAGCTGCTGGAGGCGGAGGCCCAGGCCCAGGGGGAGGAGCCGCAGGAGGCGGAGGCCCAGGGGGAGGAGCCGCAGGAGGCGGAGGCCCAGGGGGTGGAGCTGAAGGAGTCTCAAGGAATGGAGTCCCAGAGGGTGGAGACGTAAGAGGCAGAGCCACAGGAGGCCCAGGAGGAGGAGGCGCAGGAGGCGGAAGCTTAGAGGTCGGATCTGATGGAGGAAAAGGCTCCTGGGGCCAAGCCACAGGAAGCGGAGCATAGGAGATGGAGCTACAGGAGACAAGGGCTCAGGTTATGGCATCTGGGGATTCAGAGGGCTCAGTAGTCAAGTCAACATGAGACTCAAAGGGTTCAGAGAAGCTAGGGGCTCAGAGGACAAGGCACTCGGTGGGACTCAAAGAGCAAGGCACTCAGGGACTCTGAGAGCTCAGAGGCCAGGGAAGCTGAGGATTCGAGGGGTGGAGCCATGGAAGACTCGGAGGGCAGAGCTGCTGGTGAGGGGTCAGCAAGCTGGGCGGCGTTCGCTGAGCAGGTGTCATACTGGCTGTAGGCAGCTGCTGGGCACTAAACGGACTGATAGCTTGTGTCTGACCGGTGCTGGCCACTGGACTGAGCAACAGACTGGTCGATGGCTGCTGGGGACTGGACAGGATTGTCAACGGTCTCGGGGAACTGGACAGTCTCGTCGACAGCCTCAGGGAACTGGAAAGGCTCGTTGACCGTGGCAGGCATGGGTGCCGGCTCGTTGACCGTGGCAGGAGAGGGTGCAGGCCATGACAGGGGACACAGATGGGATGGCTGCCTCCGAGGGAGGGATGACATCCTAATCCTCCACTCCTACAGAAAATGGCAAATCACTGAGCAAGAGGGCGTAGTTAATGTATTGATCCATTGTGTGAGTCCAAGGAACTCCACTACAGGGCAGCATGGAGTACACAGACTCATTTACTCCTGCATGAAAAAAGTCCTTAAGTGCCACATCATTAAAATCTACCTTGCAGGACAAGGTGCAGAAGTCCTTCACAATATCCTCAAGTGGAAGCAAGGCGCTCGGGGGGGGGGTCTTTGAGAGCAAGGCACTCAGGGATTCAGAGAGCTCAGAGGCCAGGGAAGCTGAGGATTCAAGAGGTGGAACCATGGAAGACTCAGAGGGCAGAGCCACTGGACAGGGGTGGCATCCGCTGGACAGGTGTCCTACATGCTCTTCATCAGACATCTGATTGTAGTTCGAAACGTCACGTTTATTTCTGTGGTGAGCTCATTAAAGTTTTTGGGAGCAACAGTGTGCTGATTTTCCTGAGGTTTCACTCATCATGTTGCCTATAGGAAAGTGCCACTTTCACAAATGTCGGTTTCTCCGCATTAACGTGAGAACGAGAAAGAATAAAAAATAAATATGACATGATTGCAATCCCTTCTCCATATTGTGGCTATTATTTTTTCTGGATTGTCCATTTGAATTCACAGCGTTTGTACAGAGTGCGCTCTAGATACTTTGGTGCATTCCTAGTTTTAATGATAACAATGACTAGATGTTTCAATTGTAATGCATTGTCATCCATAGCTTGTTCCTGGAGAGAATTTTGACCCCATTCCTCATCAACTCCTGCGGAAGTACGTTGGTTACGCCCGGCACTATGTCCACCCGAGTCTCTCTGCCGAGGCGGCGCAGGTTCTGCAGGACTTTTATCTGGAACTGCGCAAACAGAACCAGACTGCCGACAGCACGCCAATCACCACCCGGCAACTGGAGTCCCTCATCAGACTCACTGAGGTGCAAATGACCACAGAATGACCTTAATATAAAGTCATTGCTTTATTAATCATTACAGTTTCTTGTGTTGACCGATTTCCTATTTTTAAAAGTAGCTAATTGGCCTTTTTTCCATTGTTTGCTACTTGATATTGCTAGTCAGTGTTATTGTGTGTATATCTGCTAATGATTTATTTTGTCAATTTTTAGGAGGACACTAGCATATATAAGGTTTAAGGCTATCTGACACATACTAAATGCCACAATTTGATTAAATGGGGGTTTGAATATTTAAACTAGGTGTCTGGACAACATTTTAAAGTTGATTTTTTTTCCTGTTTGAAGGCAAGAGCTCGTGTGGAGCTGAGAGAGAAAGCTACACAGAGTGATGCAGAAGATGTTGTGGAAATCATGAAACACAGGTGTCTCAAACTGAATTCTAACTTTAACTTTGTAATGATGTCTGTTTGATATTGATGTTATGTGTGAATTCACATTAAATTTAGACTTGTGTAAGCCTTCTGAATCAAAGGGACATTCTGTATTTCCACTTGCATCCTCAATTGAAATTTCTCAATAACATTGTTTTTTATTTGTTTCACTGATTAAGAATGCATTGAGTTACATAGGAACAAAAATACTGTGCATCATCCTAAATGTTCTTTGGTGTTTTAGTTTAACTGACACCTACTCTGATGAGTTTGGCCATCTGGATTTTGACCGATCTCAACTCGGCTCTGGGATGAGCAACCGCTCGAAAGTCAAGAAATTTGTTGCAGCGTTAAACAAACACGCCGAGCGCACACACAAAACCATGTTTGAGGTCCAGGAGCTTCGCCAACTCGCCAAAGATCTGCAAATACAGGTGAACAAAATCTTTTAGTGTACCTAATGTATATTCATATACCAAGTTTTTATGTATTTCTCACATTGTGTTCTCAGGTTGTTGATTTCGAAGGCTTCATCAGTGCACTCAACGAACAAGGTTACCTTCTGAAGAAAGGACACAGGATTTATCAACTTCAAACTATCTGAATGAACAATATGTTAAAATGTATTTATTCTAGTTTGGTGTTGTATTAAATTTACTGTGTTGTTTTTTTAACCTGGCAAAACATGATATATATGTTAATATGTCCTTGTATTGTTGTGAAGTACTGTGTTGTTTCTGTAATATTTGGAAAGTTCTGTATTATTATTGTACATTGTTTACATGTTCATAAATATCAACCTATGTACCTGTTAATGAAAAGTGTTTTGGCTGATAACACTATGCATTAAGCCATCAAACATTGACCACATGTATGAACGTAAAATCTGAAGGGTTCAATTGTGTTATATTGTATTTAAAATAATAATAATAATAATATATATATATATATATATATATATATATATATATATATATATATATATATATATATATATATATTGAATAGTGGGTTGTAGATGGTGTTAGCTAAGTTATCCTCGGCACATACACATCTGTTCAGTATTTTTAAATAGTGAAATGTCACTGCAACTGAACACTAGGTCAAAATTATCTTATTACAATCCATACAAGTGCAGCTAATACATTTATGGAATTGCAATGTTAAAAATACAATGATGATTAGAATATAACAATGGCTAAAATAACTATTACAATTAAAAATGTACCTTTAATATTATTATTATTATTTTTTTCAACCATGGTAACCGAAGTTTTCATTGAAATACCACTGTCAACAAAAAATAGAAATAAAACAAAATGACAAAAAATCTGATACTGCATATAATAGGCTATAAATATTTTCCAGGAGATTATTATACATATTAATTATGATGTCACAGGTGTAACAATAACTTGAGGAACTGGTGTTTTGGCAGGAAACAATGGTTACTATGGTAATTTCAAAGGGCATCGTTACATTCAAAGAAACTAGCCTACTGACGTAAAAATAATAATACAGCTTATACCGTTTTAAAAAAAGTAGGAATAATGACTTTGAACTATCGCTGAATCTAGCCCATTTATGTGTTTTAATTAATTATTTTAACTGATTTGAGTGCGTGTTTCTTCAATGCCCCGCCCCCCCTCTGTCAACTGTCGCAAATACAGACAGCTCGGAATCCGGCAGGGCAACTAAACGTGGGTCGCCCGTGAATGTTTGAAAATGTAACAAAAAGAACGCGCTAGTAAAGAAATATGTTGCTAGATCTACGAATACAGATCAGTTCTACACATCTGAGAAATTAATGATTTAGTTTAACTGGATTAAAGCGGCTGACATGTTTTTGGCAGCTTGTACAAATCACTTGTTCAGTTGTGCTAAAGGGTACATACACAGACTGAGTGGCAGATGCAACTACAGCTGGAATTATAGAAGAGCTGCAGACTTACAGCTGAAAAACACTAAATCTGAACTCCGATGTTTCCAGAGACTCAGATGCTTGAACCCTTCACCTTTGACCTCTGTCACCTGTGGACCTGCTGGATCAACCTCACCAACACACGTGGACCTTCATAGAGGAGAGAATGAAATATGTGATCATCGCACTTCTGTTATATGTAGATCAAAACTACATACAAATCACTACAGTCTCCATCTGCCCTTGTCAAGTAGAGTTTGTGCTTCAAATGGATTTTGCACGAATGCTTCAGGAAAACCAGTATTGGATGAAAAATATTCTAAACAGGATTCAAGAGAAAATGATGAAGATCAAAGAGCCTCCTCTTCATCAACTCCAACTAATGAGGGACATTTCCAGTTTAAAGAGCTGGTGAGTTGACATTACCATAGCTGTTTATACTTTTTTCCTGTTTATACTTTTTTTCCATATTTATTTATTTGGTCTGTTTTCTACATTATCAAAACTGGGTTATTCCATATAAAATCGACCAAATTTCTGGAGAAGGATAAACATAAATGATGATAAAAGCCAAAATCAGTGTTGAGTGTAAAGAATTACCAAGTTATTAATTACTGTAATTACGTTACTTTTCATTAAAAAGTAAAGTAAGGGATTACTCTTAATTTTTAAGTAAGTTACAGTTACTTCTGATGTAACTGTGTTAAATACTTTATAGACTATAGAACAATTCTATATAAAACAATGGTGAATTTAAAATCGAAATTTAATGTCTAATATTAAAATATATGTTTTCTAATTTTACGACGCCCCCTTAAATTGTTTGGCCAGTTCATGAATAATTTATTGGATTTATGTTATTTATTTGACTTAATTAAAAGAAAAGTGTCATGTCTATTATTGTATTTTTCACCTGGTCGAGGTTGATCAGGGTTTTAGAAAGTAATTAGTAATAAGTTATGCAATTACTTTTCAGGCAGAGTATTTAATACAGTAATCTAATTACACTGTAGAAGATGTCATTAGTAGTTAGTAATTAGTCTTTTAGAGTAACTTATCCAACACTGGCCAAAATATTAAATGCCGTGGACCAATATTTACTGAGTAATCAATGATTTTCTAGATGGAGGTAAAATTACAATTCAATTGTCATTTTGATGGTCAAAAAAGGTCAAAAAATTAACCTTAGCAAAATGGCAGCATCATGATTTTATTTTTACACAGAGATAGTTGGGTATATTACTAAAATCAGTTGACTTCAGAACTCCTTGTTTCATTACATGCCAATGGTGTGAGTTCAAAAATGGGAAAAATCACTTTTTTGTGTGTTTTTTCCTATGTTCGAGTGCCTACTACTCCAGAAGTATTAAAGCTTTCTTAATATCATTTTATTTTCTGGTTCAGAACAAACTTTAATTTTTGTTTCTCCAATTTTAAGGCCCTATATGGTTAGAAGTCAGAGATATGGGACTCTCAATGTTGCTCCATGCATAAATTGTGACATTTTACCCATTTTCAATGGTCAAAAACCAAATGTGGTTTACATGGCATGAAGCTAGTTTTTGTTGTCCTACAAAACAAAAGTCTGAAGTACAAATAAAGTAAAAACTACAAATGTACCTTTTTATGTATTCACATCGAAACAATATAGTAAAAATCATGATTTTTCGAGAAGCCAAAAATACAATAAATATTAATAAGAATAAGCAACACAACTGTGGCTCTTCAGTTAGTGCAACACCTACAGTGTATCTACTTTTTGGATTTCAGAAATGTACATCTGGAAAGCTCTGAATGCACCATTACGTGTCCAAACACCAAAGGTGCTGATTTTCGTATTATTCTATTCAGCCCTAAAAGTATCTGGTTGTCATAGACCGTAAATCATAAAGATCCCAAATTTGGTTGGATGGTCCCAAATCTACCCCACTATTTAGTCGTGCACACACACATCCATCTGAAACTAGATGGCGCTATAAATGACACATTCCCGTTTTCGCTAATAACTCCGGAATCAACTTTATCTTGTCTGTTTTGAAAGATCAATGTCAATGTATTTCACTTATGCACATTTTTTGTGTTTGTTACCAACAGTATGAGAATCCATGGACGATCCCTAATTACCTCTGCATGGCCCGGATCGTGCTGTCGCCTGTTATTGGATACTTGATAATGGAGCAATACTTCCACGTGTCCCTGGGGCTTTTTGTACTGGCCGGAGCAACAGACTTGGTAAATTCAAGACAATCAAACTTATGATTCTTACGATCTCCAACACTTAACATCAACATGAAATCCACACTGACCCTGTTTACTTTCTTAACACGCATTCCTGGTTGTGAATGATTCATCAGTACATGTTATTCCAAAGAAAATAAATGTTTGTCCTTGCAATCTTGCATCCGAATGTAATTACTTGCTTCATCTGTGAAACACCTTTCTGCCTTCCAGTTGGATGGCTACATTGCTCGCAATTGGCCAAATCAGAAATCAGCTCTGGGCAGCGCTCTCGACCCATTGGCTGATAAGATTCTCATCAGCGTGCTCTATGTTAGTCTGACATATGCACAACTCATACCAGGTGAAATTATACACTTATTGAATTACGTATTACTGATATGTAATTTAGCAGACAACCGGTTGAGTCCTCCTAAAATGTTTGTTTAGTGATGGTTGAGTCTGCCCCTTTGGGGTTTGGACCTGCTACATTTAATTTACCAGCTTAGACTTTTAGTCACCAGACCACCCAAATTTACTTAAACTAATTATTCAGGTATTTCAGGAAACGCTGTGTGTGTGTTGCAACAGTTAAAGCAAGCATCTTTTCGGTTCTGATGTGTTTTTCTTTCATCTAAGTTTCTAACGTTCTCTTAGAGGACAGGGTAGGAATTATTATTATCTGATAGTTTTGCGTTCCCTCGCGACAGTTTGCGTTCCCCCCCAATACATTTTTATGTGCCTTCGCAATAAAGGTTTACATTACCTTGCAATAAGTTTTGCATTCCCTCACGGCAGTTTGCTTTCCCTCGCAATCAAATTCTGTGCCCTCGCAATAAGATTTGCATTCCCTCGCAGCAGTTTGCGATCCCTCGCAAAATAATTTTATGTGCCTTCTCAATAAGATTTGCATTCCCTCACAACAGTTTGCGTTCCCTCACAATAAAGTTCTGTGCCCTCGCAATAAATGTTTACATTCCCTTGCAATAAGTTTTGCATTCCTTCACAACAGTTTGCGTTCCCTCGCAATAAAGTTCTGTGCCCTCGCAATAAATGTTTACATTCCCTTGCAATAAGTTTTGCATTCCCTCACAACAGTTTGCGTTCCCTCGCAAAAAAATTCTGTGCCCTCGCAATAAATGTTTACATTCCCTTGCAATAAGTTTTGCATTCCCTCGCAACAGTTTGCTTTCCCTCGCAATAAAGTTCTGTGCCCTCGCAATAAATGTTTACGTGCCCTCGCAGTAAGTTTTGCATTCCCTCACAACAGTTTGCGTTCCCTTGCAATACATTTTTATGTGCGTTTGCAATAAGTTTTGCATTCCCTCAAAATAAAGTTCTGTGCCCTCGCAATAAATGTTAATTCAATATACTGTATTAAATCCATGTTTTCTGCAAAAAAACTGTAGATGACTTTTTTCATTGGCAAATATTTCATTTTAAAATATTTTATTATAAAAATAAAGTAAAAAGACAAAAAAAACTGTTGGCCTACACAATCATGGTTACTACAATATTACTATAAAAAAATATATTTGTTAGAAAATGCATTAGCTATCATTAACTAACAATGAACAAACTATGTTTTACAGTATTTATTCATCTTTTGGTAATGTTAGTTAATTAAAATAACATTTTGTATTTTTTGTTAGTTTATTATTGCATTAATGTTAACATATATACATCTTTTGATTTTAAAAGTCATATGTTGAAATGAAGATTAATATGCTGTAAAAGTATTATTCATTGTTAGTCCATGTAAACTAATGTTAACAAATTGAACCTTATTTAAAAGTGTTACCATAATATTACTATAGTAAAACCATAGTTAAACTGAGGTATTTGTATAGTAAAACCATAGTTAAACTAACAAAATTATGATTTGTATTACCATAGTTTGCATTTTCCTATATTATCACTATGGTTTCACTACGAATATCATGGTTAAAATACGGTTATTGTAGTAAAACCATGGTAAATGCATTGCGAGGGAACACAAAACTATTTCAGTAAACATAATACCCGCCCTGTCCTCTTAGGGCTTCCTTATTAATGAGTTTCAGTATTGCATTATCAGACCTGTCGCAGTTGTGAACGGCTCATGAAACTTTCTTCTCTTGTGTTTGTTCAAAGCTCCACTGACAGCGCTGGTCATATCCAGAGATATTGCACTGATCACTGCTGTTTTCTATGTGCGGTATAAAACAGTTCCTCCTCCAGTAAGTGTGAATTATAATAATTTGATTTATTGGATTAACTTAATTATTTTGGTGTTTTCTATTCACATTGACCAACTACTATGAAACTTATAACTAATAATGCAATTGTCAGAATTTGTTTTGTTTATGTAGGGTACAGTAGTGCTAAACATTTCTGCTCAGAGTTTATTTAGATTGAAAAAATACATTTTTATTGGATATGAACGGAGCAACATTTGTTTAAAAATGAATAATAATGGATGATTTTTATTAAAATGAATACTATATCTTTTTGCCCCACTTAAAGAGCACCTATTATGATTTTTCAAATATTACCTTTCATGTAGTGTGTTATATCTGCAAAGTTTCAAAAATCAAAGTGCACCACAAATGGAGTTAATGACTCCCAAAAGAAAGAACCGATTCTAAACACCTGAAACGAGTCGTTAGTAATTCCAGACTTACTTTCTGTACTAACCTACGTAATTTGGAAACAAAAACCCGCCTCTGGTCTTCATTGGCTGCTTGTGAACAGCTTTGACCCGCCCTCAAACACTACACAAAGCGGTAGACCAATCACAACAGACTGGGACATCTGACCAATCAGAGCAGAGTATGCTCTCTGAAAGGCGGAGTTTAGAATTAATCCTTTAGAACGGATCATTGAACGAGTCGTTTTTGACTCTGGGGAAAATAATACATTATGAGCAAATTAAAGTGTTTTTTGACCTTGGATGCATGTAAATGTACTGTATGAGACCTTTAAAACTTAATTAGGCATGCTTAACCATAATTGGTGCTCTTTATGAAAAACAATGTGTTTTATCTGCAACAGAGGGGCTTTTTACCCAAAATGCCATCCTTTCACTAATTGGACAGCTATTGAAAAAGTTTTGATGAAATAATCTTGAAAATGACAGAAGTATTTTCATTCAAAATAAATGTAATAATCTTAGGGGTTTTTTATTAGCTACATAAATTTGTAACATTTAAACAATTATTAAATATTTAATCGAATTACTTCCAAATCAACCTTTAGACATTACATCAGGACAATTTTGCAGTGCATAGTTGCAAACAGATGTTTAGAAAATGGTGTGCAAGATCAGCGAGTATTGACACTGACTACGCGAGTTCAAATCCAGGGCGTGCCGAGTGAATCCAGCCAGGTCTCCTAAGCAACCAAATTGGTCTGGTTGCTAGGGAGGGTAGAGTCACATTTGGT
Organism: Xyrauchen texanus; assembly: GCF_025860055.1. Taxonomy (NCBI): domain Eukaryota; kingdom Metazoa; phylum Chordata; class Actinopteri; order Cypriniformes; family Catostomidae; genus Xyrauchen; species Xyrauchen texanus. The sequence goes on from NC_068291.1 coordinate 42,840,490, forward strand.
AACCTCCCTGTGGTCGTGATAAGTGGTTCTCGCTCTCAATGGGGCTTGTGGTGAGTTGTGTGTGGATCGTGGAGAGTAGCATGAGCCTCCACATGCTGCGAGTCTCCGCGGTGTCATGCACAACGAGTCACGTGATAAGATGCACGGACTGACTGACTTGTCCTCCGCCACCCGGATTGAGGCGAGTAACCGTGCCACCTCGAGGACCTACTAAGTAGTGGGAATTGGGCATGCCAAATTGGGAGAAAAGGGGATCAAATAATAAATTACAAATAGTACTGTGGTTGTTTTTGTTGCTATTTAGTGTTTTGGGAGAAAATTATATCAAAATTAACTTTTACCTCGGGGGACCTTGTTGTACCCTAGTATGGAAATGGTCTAAACTGTCTAAATTTGCATGCACTGAGACAAAAAAATTAAGAATATTTAAAAGCACCTAGAATTGTTATATGTTTGTAAGTAATCATTTCACTAGTATTTTCTTTTTTTCCACTATGTAGGTAACACTCAGCAAATTCTTCAACCCTTGTTACACCACTGCCCGACTAAATCCAACGCTCATTAGCAAGGTAAAGAATGTATCTTTTACTGCTTGATACAATTGTAATCTATACATGCAGTCTTTCAGTTTAACTATAGATTTTTAGTAACTTTTGTTTTAAGTGTTTGTCAATGTATCAGATTTTATTAAAGAAACAATACAGCTTCAATACAAGTTAAAGTCGGCATGAAATGAAAATTCACCCGATCTATTTTCTAAATGCATGTTATTGATCTTATTGTGAACGATTCATCCATGCATATGTTTTATTTATTTGTATTTTTTTTTTTTACCTTGTAATCTTTAGTCAAAATGTCAAAACTTGATCTTCCGGTTAAACAACAGACTTCTCTCTGGTGACGAATGCAGGACTTCTCCAATCATTTAGTCTTCGCCCCTTTATTATAAATACCCCAACATTGTTTAGAGTTGAACGGAGCGTCAATCTCACACTGGTGAAGATTGCAAGATGTATTTTCATGTATTTTTCCTTCAAAACTTGGGAACTTCCGATACCATTCTTTTGAGTACGAGTACCGATACTTTTTTTTTGTACTCTCCAATACCAAAAAGCAGGCGTCAACCCCATTTCCGAAAAAGTTGGGACAGTAAGAAGAATAAAAACAAAAAAAAAGAGTGATTTGTAAATTATATTCCCCCCTTTGCTCTATTGAAAGCACTACAACTACACATTATATGATGGTTTTCCTTGTGAATTTCATTGTTATTTTGAAAATGTACAGTAATTTTAAATCAGATGATTGGGACATTCGAGTGTTTACCCCTATGAAACATCACCATTTCTTCTAATAACATGTATTAAGCATTTGGGCACTGAAGACACAAGTTTGTTAAGTTTAGAAAGTAAAATTGTCCCCCATTCATCCATAATGCAAGTCTTCAGCTGCACAATTGTATGAGGTCTTCGTTGGTGTATGGGGTGCTTCATAATGCACCACACATTCTCAGGTCAGGACTGCAGACAGGCCAATCTAGCACCCGCACTCTCTGCTTACACAGCCATACACCTGTAATCCGGACAGTATGTGGTTTGAAAATGCAGAGACGTCCCTGGACAAGACAGTGCTGGATGGCAGTATATGCTGCTCTAATACTTGTACATATCTGTCTGCATTCACGGTGTTCACACAGATGTGTGAGTTACCCATGCTATGGGCACTGACATGCCCCTGGCCCATACAGACATTGGTTTTGCACCTGAGCCTTTTTCCTCTTTGGCCCGGATAACAGGACAGCTTTGCTTTTTCCACTGTTCTACTTTCCATCTAAGATGAGAGCGAGCCCAGAGAAGTTGGCAGCGCTTCTGGACAGTGATGATGTACGGCTTCTCCTTTACATAGTTAAGTCTTAACTTGCATTTGTGGATGCAGCCAGAGTGCTGTTGACTAACAAGGGTTTACTAAAGTTATCCCAAACCCATGTTCATGATATCCATCACAGATTAATGATGTTTTTTTAAGACGGAGACGTAAGAGGGTTCAGAGATCACGCGCATTCAGAAATGCTTTTCATCTTGCCCTTTACGCAGAGATTTGACTAGATTCCTTAAATATATTGTGCACTATAGAGGGTGAAAGGCCCAATATCCTTCCAATTTGTCTTTTGGGAACATTGTTCCCTAAGTGTTGGATTATTTGCTGACGCATCAGTTGGCAAATTGATGAATCTCGAATGATCCTTTCTCCTGAAGGACTCGGCTGTTTTTGGAGTCTCCCTATATACTATGACACGATGGCCTGTTCAACGCCTGTCTTAAATTTGCCCCGTCCCAACTTTTTTTGGAGCGTGTTGCAATCATCCGATTTGAAATGCTGTACATTTTCAAAAAAGAAGGAAAAACATCATATAATGTGTAGTTGGAGTGCTTTCAATATAAGGGTGAATATAATTTATTTTTTTTGTATTCGCATTTTTCATACTGTCCCAACTTTTTAAGAATTAGGGTTGTGTAATAAATGCATATTAAGTACAGTAGAAATTATGGATAACTGTTTTTTTCCCTTGCATATGAATATAATAGTGTTGAATTCTAAAAAAAAATAAGATGTGATATTGTCTGCTAATTTTGACCATTTCAGATGGAAATTCAGATTCAAAAAACTGATATATTGTGCATTCCTTCTCTGAACATGATTTCAAGACCTGCATGATTCACAGATTGAGAGAGTTTAGTAGATTTTAATTCGCTGCTTGACATCAGAGCATGTCTGCTGATATCCAGGTGTTTTAGAAGTGTTGAGATGCTCGTATGTGTTTCAGATCAACACGGCGGTTCAGTTGTTTCTGGTGGCCGCGTCTCTCGCCTCACCCGTGTTTCACTATACTGACAGTGTTTTACTGCAGTCACTGTGGTAAGCGCTTCCTCGTCTAATATATATCAATCCAAATGATTCCAAAGATGAAATCAATCCGTATTAAATTTGATCAATTGTTTGCAGGTACATTACAGCACTGACGACTACAGTTTCTGGATACAGCTACTATCATTACGGTAAAAAGACTGTCGAGGTGTTGAACAAACGGAAATATTTTAACAGGGATCCATAGAGCTGGATTTGACCTTTGGCAAAGACGTCTGGGAATGTTTGGGATAATCATTTTGTCATACTTTGGGAGCTGAGATGTAGTCTGTGTAAAAGACATTATTTTGATTACAGTATTAAATTGATGTGCTGTCACTTCTAATCATATGCTTTTAAATCACATTAAATGAACTCTGGGTCAATTTTCAAAACGGAAAAGGACACCATATTTGTGGTGTGCTCACATTAATATTTTAAGGTCTTTAAAGGAATATTCACTGTTCATTAAAACATTATCTTAATTAACAACTTTCTGACATAATGTTAATAAATAAATTAAAAATATCAGACTCATTGCTCCTTTTTTGCAGAACAACACTTACCTCAAAAGTTCAAGGGACATTTGATTCCTCATTTACTGCTTTTAAGATTATTCCCTCCATTAAAATAAGACCTCAAGGCTTCCTTTTGTGTTTTCTATAGACTAAAGAATAATGTACCTTTATAATAAAGTGACTGATGAATAAAATAATCTATACTATGCATAGCACAATAAAGTGAAATAATATGAAGCTATTGAGTCAAACCAACCACCTCCAAGATGAATCATATCGTAATAAAATGTTATTTGAAGCAAAACAATATGAGAAAATAGGACCGTAAGGCAAAGGTATGAGACAGTGTACTTAACATCTTTAATGAGGGAATGAACTACAATCCCATGATGCATTGCAAATGATGTAATAGAAATGAAAAATATAAAACTATTCATTTTAAGTTGTTGATGATGAGTATAGAAACAATATATTTACATTTTATTGCAAAATATCCAGACACAAGCAGTCATTCACAGTCGCTGCATCCGAATATCCATACTTCCCTACTATATAGCATGCCAAAAACAGTATGCCAATGGAGTAGTATGTCCAAATTCACAGTATTTATGAAGCAATAAGCAAGAAATACCCGGATGACACTGGATTTCAAAAAAACGCCGGTGAAATGCGAGTCGGATGGCTCTTCTCAACTGTAAGTGTAATATATACCAAAATGGTGCTTGTTGAACAAAACCAGAGCAGAACTTTTTCACAGGTCTTGTTCTTATCCATATATTCGGGTCACAAGACAATGCCCACATCCCCTGATGAAGTAACACTGGCAACCAAATGTTTGGAATAATGCACCGTTTTTGCTATATCTGAAGGAAATGTGTACTTTTACTCATTGAAGTGGCAATGTCAGAACTTCTTAAACTACTTCAAAGAGTTCTCATCAAAAAATCCTCCATGTGCAGCAACGACAGCTTTGCAGATCCTTGTTATTCTAGCGGTCAGTTTGTCCAGATACTCCGGTGACCTTTCACCCCACACTTCCTGTAGCACTTGCCATAGATGTGACTGTCTTGTCGGGCACTTCTCACACACCTTACAGTCTAGCTGATCCCACAAAAGCACAATGGGGTGAAGATCCGTAACACTCTTTTCCAATTATCTGTTGTCCAATGTCAGTGTTTCTTTTCCCAATAACCTTTTCTTTTGGTTTTTCTGTTTCAAAAGTGGCTTTTTCTTTGCAATTCTTCCCATAAGTCCTCCTGAGTCTTCTCTTTACTGTTGTACATGAAACTGGTGTTTAGTGGGTAGAATTCAATGAAGCTGTCAGCGGAGGACATGTGAGGCGTCTATTTCTCAAACTAGAGTCTCTGATGTACTTATCCTCTTGTTTAGTTGTACACTCCAGTCTTCAACTGTCCAATTTTGGTGAGCTCTTGCAAATTGTAGCCTCTTTTTCCTATTTGTAGTGGAGATGAGTGGTACCCGGTGGGGTCTTCTGCTGTTGTAGCCCATCCGCCACAAGGTTGTGCGTGTTGTGGCTTCACAAATGCTTTGCTGCATACCTCGGTTGTAACGAGTGGTTATTTCAGGCGAAGTTGCTCTTCTATCAGCTTGAATCAGTCGGCCCATTCTCCTCTGTCCTCTAGCATCAACAAGGCATTTTCGTCCACAGGACTGCCGCATACTGGATGTTTTTCCCTTTTCACACCATTCTTTGTAAATCCTAGAAATGGTTGTGCGTGAAAATTCCAGTAACTGAGCAGATTGTGAAATACTCAGACCGGCCCGTCTGGCACCAACAACCATGCCACGCTCAAAATTGCTTAAATCACCTTTCTTTCCCATTCTGACGTTCAGGAGATTGTCTTGACCAGGACCACACCCCTAAATGCATTGAAGCAACTGCCATGTAATTGGTTGATTAGATAATTGCATTAATGAGAAATTGAACAGGTGTTCCTAATAATCCTTTAGGTGAGTGTACATCTGGTCTTCCGCGTCTCTTTCTGTTCTTGTTATAGACAGTTGTCCTTTTGTGTTTGAAGACTGTAGATACATCTTTGTATGAAATCTGCATTTTATTGGAAATTTCAAGCATTGTACAGCCTTCATTCCTCAAAACAATGATTAACTGACGAGTTTCTAGAGAAAGTTGTTTCTTTTTGGCCATTTTTGACCTAATATTGACCTTAAGACATGCCAGTCTATTGCATACTGTGCCAACTCTTGCTTAATTTAACGAATCAAATATCTTTCAGCAGTGTTTGATATAATGGCAAGTGATTTTCTAGTACCACATGATCAATTTATCATGATTACTCAAGGATAAGGTGTTGGAGTGATGCTGCTGTCTAGATTTGATCAAAAGATTACTTTTTTTCAAATAGTGATGGCGCTGTTTTATACATCAGTAATGTCCTGACTATACTTTGTGATCAGTTGAATGCCACTTTGGTGAATAAAAGTACCAATTTCCTACCGAAACTACAGAATCTGCATATTATACTTGTATATGTATATATTTATATTTATTCTTATATCTAACTTTTGGCCACCAGTGTATGTCCGAAAGCATGCATACCTAAAAGAATGTACTGTTTTACCTGCCGAGAAGTGCGTCCTTCTTCAAATACGGTACATACTCTGACAGTACACTGCTTTGGATGCAGCTAGTGTCATGGGAGTGAGCGGTCACTGCAGAGTTCTTTTGGCGCACTTTGTTGGCCGCTATTCTGTGATTGGTGGTTTGTTTCCCCTCAGGATCATGTACAGTGAATTTCTTCAACTAAACTTGCACTATTGAAGTGGAAATAACAGCTGGCTTCAACAGAAGCATAAGTTAAGGTTTAGCTATCGTTTATAAGTCAATTTATCGTTAAAAACCAATTTGCCTATAGAAAAAATGTAGATTAATGACACCTGTGGCTGTTAAGTGAACAGCAGCAGCTACCGGATGCTCGTGATCGTGCAATGACATAACGTACAAAGAAACTGAACATGATTCACCGACATCATGCTGACAGATGAGGTAGCATAATTAAAATTACACAGTTATGATTGTTTTACTACAAACTTTGAGATTGTATATTATATTTGATTCTCCTTAGTGCTGGAACAGGGCAGGTCTCACTATGCAAGACTGTAGTTTGAAGTAATCACTTTTCTTTGCATGACACATTGACTGCATTTATACGATAGCCTATGTCAGCATTAGCTAGCTAGCCAGATTTATCTATAACTGTTAGCTAAATTTGGTGAATGATGACAGTAGTGGTTTATAAATAGACTGTACATTATAAATATGTGACACAATTCAGTATTGATGTGATTTGCATTTACATTTATGCATTTGGCAGAAGCTTTTATCCAAAGCGACTTACAGTGCACTTATTACAGGGATAATCCCGGAGCAACCTGGAGTTAAGTGCCTTACTCAAGGACACAATGGTGGTGACTGTGGGGCTCGAACCAGCGTCCTTCTGATTACCAGATTACCAGTTATGTGCTTAGACCACTACACCTCCACCACTATATAATAATATAATGTAAATATTTTCTGTATAACCAAGTTACGTTACATTGATGAATGGAGCTTTTTGCATTATCTTGAACATTGTCTTGCATTCATTTCATGTGTTATTGTAGTTTAGCTAAAATGACACTGATCAATCCTTAAGGCACTATATTTCACATGTTTGCAGTTATGTAAGTTTACCCGTCCAATAAGAAGAACGCCAATTCAGGGTCTGGTTTGATCCCCAAAACCGAATGAATTTCCCTCCAGGAATCAAATGCCCTGCCGATGTTCACTGTAGTTTTCACTCGACTACGATAACGTTCCCGCTTAGCCAGACAGGATTCAGTAGATACATTTTTTTTTGGCTTACTCAGAGTTTGTGTAGGAGTCGGGGTTGTGCTGGGAGCCGGACGTTTGCTGGATTCCATCTCTAAAATAACGTTCCCTAGTGTTGCAGTTTGTTGCCGCTGTTGAATAGTGGAAGAGAAGAGATTACTGTCTGAGGCGAGGCTCTCGGGAGCGCGCATAAACTTCACGTCCTTTGGATTTTCCCGGCAAACGCGACCCGCTCCCTTTGCATGAAAATCAGTCTACAGGCTTAAATAGGCAACCTAGGAAGTCTGGGAAGGGCTCATTTTTTAAGTTGTGCTACAAGCCGTGCACACATTGGCAAAAAAGGGCGAATATTACATGAAAATTGTTACATATTGCACCTTTTAAATAAATATTAGATATGTAGAATAGAATTGTAGTGTATGTGTGTAGTGCATTCATCAAGCTCAACCCTGTTACCAAGTTATTGTATGAAAAAAAAGTATCAACTCTTTTTAAGGGAAATATTGTTTTATGTGTATTTAATGTTTATAGTTCAACTTTCAGAACCCATATGAAGCTTCGGTAACAGGTCTGTGAAATTACAAAGTTAATTTTACATAAATAGAAAATGACTCCACGTTTGACCTCCTGAGGTTGACAAACATTTTCTGAAAGTTGAGCATCTAATTTCACTGACCAAGTACAAACTTTTTGAGTTTCAAGCCTTATTTTGTAGTGCCTTCAGTTGTGTCATCTGTATTTTCTGGTCATATAATGTAGCTAAGGCAAGTTTGTTTTTGACGACAGGACATTGTACTGCAGTAAAAATGACCATGATTCATGTGTTGTAAAGTGTTATCGGGTGTGAGGGAGTGACCCTGTGCCATGCTCGCCCCGCACGGACGTCTTTCACCAGTATCTCCAGCATTTTTATCTGACAGACGCTTTGATAAGACTTAGAAGAATCAACTGAGATCCACCTATTGTTCAACGATCTTTACATCGAGTTATACACAGTGATGTTGTCTTTAAGTACTTTGAGTATGATGCCATGTTTTTAGGATACAATTCAAATTTGCCATTCTGTGTCTTTTATTTTTGTATAAATAGTGTCAAGGATTTCACGTGTTGTGTTCAGAGCAGGGATTTGACTAGGAATGTCAAGAATTTTCTACTTTTTAGCTGCTGTGTTGTTGGCTGATTTTTGGGTGGCCCTGATGAATGAGTTTCGAGGCTTTGGGCGGGTGGGTGGTGGTTCTAATTTCGGTTTTCAATAGATCAATTGCTTGTCTGCACTTTTTGAGATAATGCAATTAAAAAGCTTTTGACTTAAAAAAAATAACATTCATTTGTATCACATTTTATTAAATACACTTTTCATAATTAAAGATCTCATATGCGTATATTCTGAATCTATGCTCTGAACTAAAAGTAGCACAGCATCATCTGATAAGAACTTATATTTGATATGGGTCAGGTATATATATATATATACAGCTATATACAAAAATGCATTACTTGATTCCAGTTTCATTTATGTAGTCATTTTGAATTGTAAAAACATTTACCTTATAAAGGCCTACATTTATTAGACTACTTTCCTTAATAAAAATGTTGAGTGTGTTTTTATTGGAGGGCATTTAACGGTCAGTACATACAGTACAGTAGAAGCGTTGTTCTTAACTCAATAGAGGGCAGCATTGCTTAATTTTGGCCCATCACAGCAGCCATAGCTCCTCCTTGTATATGATTGCACACTTTAGTGTGATGCCTTTGGTTTATATTATCATTTAGCCCCATAATGCACAAGCCTACTCTTTTATTTTTTTATTTTTACAATCTACTGTACAATATATTTATGCTATGTATTTTTTCAACACCTTTTAACCCCTTAAAATATCAAAACGCATACATTATTTCTTGCTAGGCTGTCATTTAGATGTAATATCAAGACTTTGGTTTGTTGTAAGTTTCCACCAAAATACCACCGTTACTACAGTCACAGTTGTTGTATTCATTTGGACTATTTTTTATCAACTTTTATGGTGCTTTCATTTCATTTTTGGAGCTTAACAATGTCTGTCCCTATTTATTTGTATTATTTGTAAAAGAACAGCATTCTTGCACAAAGGAGAGGAAGATTTCTGAATTTAAAAATGACATGAGGTTATTATTTATGAGTACATAAAATCCTTCTGAATATATATATATATATATACACACTCACCTAAAGGATTATTAGGAACACATACTAATACTGTGTTTGACCCCCTTTCACCTTCAGAACTGCCTTAATTCTATGTGGCATTGATTCAACAAGGTGCTGAAAGCATTCTTTAGAAATGTTGGCCCATATTGATAGGATAGCATCTTGCAGTTGATGGAGATTTGTGGGATGCACATCCAGGGCACGAAGCTCCCGTTCCACCACATCCCAAAGATGCTCTATTGGGTTGAGATCTGGTGACTGTGGGGGCCATTTTAGTACAGTGAACTCATTGTCATGTTCAAGAAACCAATTTGAAATGATTCGAGCTTTGTGACATGGTGCATTATCCTGCTGGAAGTAGCCATCAGAGGATGGGTACATGGTGGCCATAAAGGGATGGACATGGTCAGAAACAATGCTCAGGTAGGCCGTGGCATTTAAACAATGCCCAATTGGCACTAAGGGGCCTAAAGTGTGCCAAGAAAACATCCCCCACACCATTACACCACCACCACCAGCCTGCACAGTGGTAACAAGGCATGATGGATCCATGTTCTCATTCTGTTTATGCCAAATTCTGACTCTACCATCTGAATGTCTCAACAGAAATCGAGACTCATCAGACCAGGCAACATTTTTCCAGTCTTCAACTGTCCAATTTTGGTGAGCTCTTGTTAATTGTAGCCTCTTTTTCCTATTTGTAGTGGAGATGAGTGGTACCCGGTGGGGTCTTCTGCTGTTGTAGCCCATCCGCCTCAAGGTTGTGCGTGTTGTGGCTTCACAAATGCTTTGCTGCATACCTCGGTTGTAACGAGTGGTTATTTCAGTCAAAGTTGCTCTTCTATCAGCTTGAATCAGTCGGCCCATTCTCCTCTGACCTCTAGCATCAACAAGGCATTTTCGCCCACAGGACTGCCGCATACTGGATGTTTTTCCCTTTTCACACCATTCTTTGTAAACCCTAGACATGGTTGTGCGTGAAAATCCCAGTAACTGAGCAGATTGTGAAATACTCAGACCAGCCCGTCTGGCACCAACAACCATGCCACGCTCAAAATTGCTTAAATCACCTTTCTTTCCCATTCTGACATTCAGTTTGGAGTTCAGGAGATTGTCTTGACCAGGACCACACCCCTAAATGCATTGAAGCATTTCCACAGGTTTCCACAGGATTTTGTGAGGGGGACCTCAGGCCCTCTAGGGAGAACATTTAGCATATTTTAAAGTTAAATGCACATTAATTGTAAAAATATTTTCGGCTTATGTAACTGTGGCAGCCACAACAGTCTAGGTAATTAATGGGAAACACTGGATTAATCCAATGGAGTTGTATGGATTACTTTTATGCTGACTTTATGTGCTTTTGGAGCTTCAAAGTTCTAGTCACCATTCACATTCATTGTATGGACCTGCAGAGCAGAAGTATTCTTCTAAAAATGTTTGTGTTCAGCAGAAGAAAGTAACTCGTACACATCTAGGGTGGCATGAGGGCGAGTAAAGGATGAGAGAATTCATTTTTGGGTGTACTGTCCCTTTAATTCCCAACAAACGGGAAGGGGAGAATGACACCGTCAAAACCATCATTTACTGTAGTATCACCTTCCTGAAAACTTCCCTCTCCGAAACACCTGTGACCGAATGCGGTAGGAAAGCGCACATTCCCACAATAACAGTATTGTTTTGGCGAACAGTTATTTTATACGGATACAACCGGCAAAAATCCCAATTTCTGCTGCACAGACTTGTTGTTGTCTTGGTTTGCATCCTCTGTAATCCGAGAGCTCGGCGCTCCTCTTGTCTATCCAAATAAAATCGTCTGTCAGCGATCCCAAACCCTACAGCCACAGACACCTGCCACGTGCACAGCAGAGTAAGCGCGAGACACACGACGTGTGTGTACAGTCAGTGGCACTGCATTGAAGCTAATTCATATTTGCACTCCATTGACCAGATGTACTTTCCCTTCACTAGTTTAATAACGTGTTTATCAGCGACATTCGAAAGTGATGACAGCATGCCGTGATATGTTAACTCTCATTGCGTGTCCTTAGATACATGTGGTTTTGGACACAATAGTCACTTGTCTCTTTGTTTTAGAGTATCATGTCAGATTGTACGAAGCGCACTCTTGTCTGTGATTGACCGCTGGAGTTGGCGCTCTTTTTTATGGCGGTAACTCCGTGCCAAAAACCGTTAAAACACTTGCCCTCACATGTTGGCCTTGAAATCCTCAAATGAATTGCATCACTTTTGGCAGAGCCATGATTATATCCTTTGCCTTTCATTCAAATCTGTCCTTTCAACTGTTTGCAGCAGGATAATTCTGAGGCTAAGTATAATAAGCATTGTGTGATAGTTGGTATGCATCAATTCGTACATTTGTTCAGTTTGCCTGTTTGTTATATGATTGTCCAAGATGTTGCTTGAGCCATTCCCACTCTGCAGTACATTTTCATGTGCCCATCATACATGTATTAGCCGAATATTCCGACTTAAGTACAAATTTTGCTTTATTTAAAGGTGCATTCAGTAACTTTTGTCTTTGTCATCTTGGACTTACACTGACATCTAGCGGCTTGGATGCAGTTAGCATAATTTAAAATCAATAGATTTCAGTTTCATATTCCATTGTAGAAATATAGGGGCTGTTTACACTACAACGTTTACAACTAAATCCGAAAACTTTTTATGCGTTTTGGCGGTTTGTTCACAAGGCAATGGCGTTTTGGGGCCTGAAAACAGGTTTCAAAGTGAGAGTTTTTGAAAACGATGCCGTTATCGTCTCCGTGTAAACATACAAAAACGATGACGTCATTGCGCACGCGTATTACGTGTTCAGGCTATAGGCATGAACTTCGAGAACTTCGTCCTTACCTCCAGGGCGAACAGACCAACATGAGATCACCAGTTGGAGTCCTTAAAAAGATGGCATGATTTATAGTCCAGGGTCACTTGTAGTAATAAAGCAACCTCATCGTCCATCCAGACAAAATTGCTCGATGCTTTCGCCATCTTCATTGTTTGTATTCACCACTCTGTGGAAGAATGCTAATGTGCGTATGCGCGTAGTGTTTCTTTACAAAGTGACATCGCCAACTACTGGCCTGGCATGTATAATACAGCGTTTTTAGTCTTTTTCATGGATCTGTGTGAACGTGAATCGTTTTGACAACGTTGTCGTCTGTACGTGAAACTTTAAAAAAATGCAAAGGAAAAATGTTACCTGAATGTACCCTTTCTCAGTCAGCCATGATTATTTTAAATTAGGGCTGCACAATTAATCGAAATGAAATTGAAACCGCGATATGACCTTGTGTGATTTATTAAATTGCAAAGAGCTGCGATGATTGCTGAGCAAACAGCATTAACTGTAACACCTGTAGAGTCCAGAAACATCTCTTCCTCCAGTCTAATGCCATATGTTTACTTCACGAGAGAGCGTGTCGCCCCTTTTACACTCCCCACGGAAACAAGTGAAAGCGGAACTAATATTACCAACATCCAACAAAATGAAAAGGAACATAATACATCTATTTGTAATATTTCATTGCTAAATGAAATATTACGGAGTGGTGGTGGTGTAGTGGTCTAAAGCACATAACTGGTAAACTGGTAATCAGAAGGTTGCTGGTTCGATCCCCACAGCCACCACCATTGTGTCCTTGAGCAAGTCACTTAACTCCAGGTTGCTCCGGGGGGATTGTCCCTGTAATAAGGGCTCTGTAAGTTGCTTTGGATAAAAGCGTCTGCCAAATGCATACAAATAACTAAATTAAATGGTGACAAACTAACCAAAATTTCACTTTAAATTTAATTACACCTTTAGGTTATCAGTTCAACTTCAGTTTGACATTAAGCCTCATTCTTTAGGACTATCTTATATACAGTAAAGAATAATTTGTATAAGCCAACTAGTTTTTAAGGCCTGGAATAAAGAGTAACATTTATATTTAAAAATTATATTTTGTGTATACTGTATTATTGCCTGACAGCAAAAAATAGGCAAGGACTATGACGGTGAAATTTGTGACATTGAGCAGAAAGTTTACATATAACCAGTTTTGACAGAGCTGCTGATAAAAGTTAAATGATCAGCATCGATTGATGAGATGAAAAGAAAATTGGAGATCGGTATCGGATGTTAAAATCCTGATTGGATCATCCCTAATATTCAAGTTGACTGTGTTTCAAAAACTAATGATGATGATTAGTGGGCTGAGACCCGGTCACAAAATGGACAAAAACATGTACACGGTGGATGGTAACATTTGGACTTTGTTCACTGTTTATATATTTATATATTTATTTGTTTGTGGTTGAACTGAAAAAAGGTCTCAGTTTGGTTCTTTTTAAGAGGGCTCAAGAGTGAAAACACCAGTAGCCTTTTTGCAGTTGAACATATGGAAAACATTACCATCATAATCGTAGCTCAAATCGCAATCGCAATATTTTTCAAAATAATCGCAATATGACTTTTTGCCCAAATCTTGCATCCCTACTTTTAAACAATAAGTGAAAGTGTCAAATAACAGGACCGTTACTGAGATTAAGCGAGTAGTATTCGGCTGATCATGTAAAATTTAACATGGCAGCCCCCATGTGTGGACCCTGCAAGGGTGTCAAACTAATTTTAGGTCGAGAGCCAGATTGGAGCGTCACTGAATGAGGGTCGCACTATTAAAATATATATATACATATATAATCATGTATTACAATTATTTATTACAAGAATTGTCTATCTTTTCTTAATGTTATCATTTTAGCAAGTGTACTGACTGAATTAAGTTTTAACGAAATTTGTACACAACGGGTCCTGTTTCATTTTGGCATGACAGAGATCAAATAATTGCAGTTTAATATGTGAATAATATGAATAATTCAGCTGATGTGTTTCATTATTCGTCAGACTGATTCAAACCAATTAACTTAGTTGGCGATTCCTTTGGAGAAATTTACTGAAACTACAAGCTCATAAGATTTATTCATTGGTTTTGAGCGAAGCAAACACAAAGCAAAATCAAAACTTGGGTCAAATATTATTTCTTTAGTTGTGACTGGAGATTCAGCGTTGGGGAAAATCGGACCAGGAAAGTAAGTCCCGAATAAACTATATGCTGCTTTAATTACTATTGGGGTATTGTATAAGGGATAATGTGGAATTTTATTAATTTAATTAACCGGAGGTAGTAGTAATAGGGTAAGTAGTAGAGAATCAAGCAACAATACTGACTGAAAAAGAGAACCGCTCATTGATCTGGACTGGATAGCTTTAGTAAATCATCTAAAATTGAACATTAAGGCAAAGAAACTGTTTGTACCTCTGATCTTTAACCTTTTATGGGTCCATGCTGCCATTATTGCCGTGAGAGACTTGCACAAACTTCACAATGGGATGCGTTGTCATGGCACTTTTGTGAAGACATGAGGAGCATTCACAGATTGGTGTGAATCCGCTTACACTGAATGTCGTACATAATTACAAGAAATTCTATTGATGATGCAAGTTATAATATCCGTTTAACACCGTAAATTATAATGTTTATCTGCCCTGCCAGGGTTGGATTACTGACCGGGCCAGTGCCCAGGGGCCCTTGACAACCAGGGACCATTGACTGACCGGGGGGGGCCCTGGGATTTATGCGAAATCCAGATTGGCGATCCCTACAAACCCCCCATCTGTAGTAATTATAAAATGTTCCATCCTGTTTGATAAAACTACAGAAATCTGTGTCAATTTTAAAACATCAAAATCCTGCAATCTTTCTTGCCATTGTGTAAATAATGAAGTTATTTACACAATGT
Source organism: Xyrauchen texanus (assembly GCF_025860055.1). Taxonomy (NCBI): domain Eukaryota; kingdom Metazoa; phylum Chordata; class Actinopteri; order Cypriniformes; family Catostomidae; genus Xyrauchen; species Xyrauchen texanus. The sequence goes on from NC_068291.1 coordinate 42,855,749, forward strand.
AAAAGGGCATGCCAATGTAAAAGGGCATGCCCTTTTACAACACGTATTCATTTTTAAACCATACAGAGTTGAAAAGGGTACACATAACAGAAATGACCTACCTGCACACCAACAATTATTTCTCATCTGAAAGTTTACGTTGAGCTCCGCGCAAGCACATTATGTTTTTGATGCCTTTAAATTTTCAGTCACTGATTGTTGCCCCCCTAAAAATCACTTTGAATGCTTTAGATCTTTCACTGACAGTTAAGTGTGCCCATAAAGTTGTCAAAACATTGAGTTGGAGGTCTTTAAATAAAGAGCAGATGCTGTAATTATGGTATAAGTAGGGAGCGGCTAACAGTAGCAGCCCCACAACACAGCTGAGCACATCAAACGCTCGGAGAATGTGGGCCAGGCCACAAAACGGGAAATAATTGATCTTTAGCTGTCATCTTAAATGAAAGAGAAATGCACTGTAAAGTTGAGCACATTGGAAGCGTAATGGGCGCGCTGATAGGTAGATTAGTTTTACATTTAAGCCTAATGTTTGTGCTGCATGCTAGCAGTTCTTATGTGTCAGGTCAAGGTCTTGTTATCATTACAGCTTATACTAGCCAAGAACCGCTCACTTAGACAGGAAGAGACCGTCGGACTGACATGAAAAGCAATCAACCACATTCGTAACAATCATTAATTATAGCATTATTTTATTCCCATTATTGGCATCCAAACAAAACATTAATCAACAAATAGTTTTTTAAAGGTATAATTTATACATGATAAACTACATTTATGCATTTGGCAGACGCTTTTATCCAAAGCGACTTACAGTGCACTTATTACAGGGACAATCCCCCGGAGCAACCTGGAGTTAAGTGCCTTGCTCAAGGGCCCAACAGTGGCATCTTGGTGGTGTTGGGGCTTGAACCCCCGACCTTCTGATCAGTAAACCTGAGCCTCAACCACTGAGCCACCACTGCCCCCGTGGCTCAGTGGTTGAGGCTCAGGGCTCAAACTATGTGCTATCATCTTTCATTCATTGGCTGTCTACATTCGAACAGTCTTTATTCGTGGCTATAAGCTAGCATGGTTTAGCCGCCAACTTTGATTGCTACGAAATCAAGTTCCACCAACAAAAAAAATTCCCAATCCACAAAAATTAGCTGAGCATCACAACCAACAGCATCTGTTTCCAATATGTAGCACAGCGGAAGGGTGGGTGCTTCATTTAGTGGCAAAAAAGTACAGCCTACTGTATCTTTAAATAGCCTGCGGCTTTGGGCTGGACGGATATGTGGCTTATTGTTGTATTCCAGATTCCTTGAATCTAGACTACAGCTTCTGTCCTTTGAAGACAACAAGTGTTCAATTAAAATGGAATGTTTGCAATGCTTGTCTGTAGCCCCTGCGTGTTGCACCGGACTCAAGATGCAGCAAATATTATCCACAGAACACAGTGTGTTTAGCTGCTCACGGGATGGGGTGCAGTGACCACATGAAAGCGCTCTCTGACTCATTAACCTCCTGCTCTTTGAAAGCCTTTGAACAAGATAATAATCATAAATTACTGCAAGAACTGGGCAGGACTTTTGCTGCGAGTGTCAAGCCCTTTTAAGACACAGGATGGTGAATTCGCTGAACAGTTGCGTCACAATTCTGTTATCGGGACTAATGAAATTTATAAATTGAGACCAGGATAAAATGCACAACTGTAAAGGATAATAGCACTTTACCTTAACTTTTGATATTAAGTCACTGGGCCTTTGTAATATAACACAAGCAGAGCATACACATGTTGAACCATGTGTATGTAAAATTATAGGTTTTATAAAAAAAATTGAATGTTATTGAACTCCGCAAGAGTTCCCCATGAAATGTGCAAAAATTAACCTGACATCCTCCATGTTTCCGACAACAAGGCACTTGAATGTCAGGTGCTCGTAATTATGACTTCAAAAGGGGAAAGTAGGATAATTCCAATATCATGTGAAGGCAGCATTAGTATAGATCACACTGATCTCACTGAATTCGGAGACAGAAGGTCGAAAATTCTTCAGCCGAAATCGGTCTATGCATACCAGAATTCAAATCACTACCTCCAGTGGCCAAAGCTGGATGTGTTGTTGAAGAAAATGAAGTAAAACTGTACTTTTAGGGGGAAAATGCAAGCTTTGAATCAGTGGTTACATTAAGATACAGGATATGTAACGATTACTTTGTGGTTTGAGGATCATTGCAGCATAAACTTTAGTGGAAAGTTTGTCATGTAATAAATTGATTGACTGGGTGCTAACTTTCAGTATGTTTGCCATGATATATTAATTTGTAGAGCACTTTATTTGCAGTTTTCTACGAAAAAAAAAAACTGTTTTAGAAGCGGTAAGGAACTTTTATATCATCTAAAATATTACCCAATGTTTATGGGAATTCAGATAATCTGAAAGTTGGCTTCAAAAGACTCCAGACAGTTTCAGACCGTATCTGTATTTACTTTCATGTGCTGATGGATGGCTCTTGATCTTTCCAATATGGCTGACACCCTGACATATCATGGTCCATAGGAACAGCTGCTTATAAGATATCCATTAATGAATATCTATGCTATTACCACCCGTGGAAAGCAAGCAGTAAATTTAATTTTGTTTAAAATATCTTTGTTCATACTTTCTAGTGATCATTGCAGTACCTATTCCAAAAAATGACATTCCCTCCAATAATCAAAATGAGCAAGTGCAACACCCAAATACCATGATTTATGGAAACAAGTAAATGCTTCACGCCGCAACCCCCCAATGTTCAAGCCAAATCTACACCATTGGATACAGGAAATATCCAGATGTGAGATGTAGTTGAACACACTGTTTTTAGCAGTAATTCTATGGCATATTCTGTTTGCATAATTCCTTTACTGTATAGGGCTCTACAACAATGCTCACAGCATGTTACATTTATGCATTTGGCAGACACTTTTATCCAAAGTGACTTACAGTGCACTTATTACAGGGACAATCCCCCCGGAGCAATCTGGAGTTAAGTGCCTTGCTCAAGGGCCAAGTGGCATCTTGGTGGTGCTGGGGCTTGAACCCCCGACCTTCTGGTCAGTAACCCTGAGACTCAACCACTGAGCCACCAGCATGTGCAACTAGATGGTGCTTTTTAACGAGCACAATTCATTCTTGGTAAATTCCCTCCTTTTATTTTATCGTTAAAGGGAACGCAGTACTTCTTTGATGATAAGAAATACAGTAGGTCATTTTAAAACCTTGCATTAAATATTGTTGATTTTTCCGTTAAGAGCAGGAAATTCCGATCTACCATTCTGCAGATGCAAATATATGGCAAAGTCACACACTGTAATACTCTTAGTAAAAGCCACAATCATCTGTAATCATTTCCTGCCCAAAAGTGACCACAGAGAATCATCTGTACAGTTTAATGTGAAGAGCAGAGAGTGTTATTCAATCCAACTAGTAGCAACTATTTTGCTATTAGTGGTTTTTGTTAATGCATGCATCACACTATTAAGCTACTATTATCATAGTTAGGATTAGAGGTTTGTTGAAATCTCTAACCCTAAGTATTAGACCCCTAATCAGTGCGCCATTTGTGCTACAGACATGAATTACCTCAAATCACGTGGCTTGTTGAAGAGAGGAGTGCTATTACTTTTAAGCGATCAAACTTACGATTTTTGCATGGCGGATAACAAATAGGGGTGCAAATGTTATCTGTTTATAAACTCCTAGATAAGTGAATAATCCAGACTTAAATGTTGAAATGTCTGGGTAGAAAAGCAGAACTCTGGTTGTAAGGCTAAAAATGGAAGTTGCACTGAAATCCACAAAATTCCACTGGTAAGGCAAAGCTGAAGCCGCAGTAATCGATGACACATACATTGACAGCTGTGGCTGGGGTCTGCAGACTGAGCCAACACACTGAAACACACAGGCTGCTTATCCAACCTCCTTTCTATTTTTTTACAACAGGAGAAATTATTTTTAGTGAGCTTGTGCAGAGATTACTTTTCAATGCATTTGTTTCGGTTTACACTACTATCCTACTTTTCAATGGTGTTTGCTAAGCCAAGCATAACTATTACAGTTGTTCATACTTGGAGTTAGTGATTTGAACTAACCTCTAAAACTAAATAAAGAACTTGAGCATGCAACTTGTACCTTAAATCAATCCTTTTTGTGGGCAAGCAAAACCCACAATTCTTGTTTTGTGTAGGTGAGTTTAAACAAAATGTATGGTGGATAATATAAAACTCACTTTTCACTTTGCCAGTCCAATATTACACAATTACAGCTGTCACATACTGTACATACTAATGATGTGTAGGAGCTGATATTGTTTAAAAGCTTAGCACCTTTTATTTCTAACAATAAGATAAGTGCATTAAAGAACAAAGACACAATACAATAGAGTGTGACACATGTTCAGCATGTCTTTGTGAGGGTTTCACACCTTTGAAAACACACCAATGTTTTATGAGGAAGATAGAGAGGAAGTGTTTTGTCAAAACATTTGAGTGATGACATTCTGCACATTGTTAACTATGACCTGGGACCCCCAAAGACACACTACTCAAAGAGCCAGAGGAAACAGTGATGTTCAACAGACTGCGAGTAGATAAAGTGAAAGCTGTCTCTTTTTATGCATTATTGATTAAATGTTACCTACATCCTGTTAGGCAGGCTTTTAACTCAACGAACACAGAGTATGTTACTCTTCAAGCACATCTGACATTATATAAAAAGATTTTACGCATATGAAATGGGTGTTGCAATAGAGAGTGTAGATGGTTTAACATTATGATAAACAACATGTTGTATATTTGTCATTCCTGTGCATCAACTGTACGAATGTTTCTTCTTTATTTAAGAAGATGGGGACATTTTTATATACTGTGTGTGGATGCAGGGAGTATATACATGACTACTTTTGAATTATCGTCAAAAAAATATATATATTTCTGCATAGTGGTGTGGTCACCGTACCAGTGATTCCTTATACAATATACCATTTGCTGAGCCAAAACTACAACTGGTTGGCTGAAAGCGATATCATACTCTTCTTGTGTTTTTAGGAGTGATACAGGTTATTATCTTCTTCATCCACATCATAGATGACCCAGAGAGCGACCAGACACTAGATGATTGTTTGGGGCATTGATGTAATGTCTAGAAGAACTTGAGTCTGTAATTAAGTGAAGTAGTCATGAAGGTGACAACATGTGGTGTAAAGTCTGATATAGAATTAATTCTAAACACGCTTTACAGAAATATGAAGCTAGGTCATAAAAAAGTTTAGTCTAGTTTAGTCCAAGTAGAAAGAACATCCATTGAAACATTACTATTGATTGTATATTTGCCCCCTGGAATTGAATTTCAGGGGCATTGTTTACCTATATAAGGGCAAAATCTTCCATGTAAACATTTGCAATTAGAAAGTATGTAAAAAGTAGTATGCATACTGTGCATAATGTGAGAGTTTTTCATATCCATGTAAAACCTGGATGGCCTACTACATTTGCAAAAATGTGCAGTATTCAACAGAACACATTGAAGTTAAACCATTTTTATACAGATTGTGCAACCATATTTATTTCAGAGATAATAAATGGATGCATCTGATGGCAGATTACAACAAGCTAGCATACACTCAAAGAAATGAAATGTTGGATTAAACTAAGTTTGTTAAGTCAACGGGTTCCACGTAATGGAGTAAAGTTACATAGAAATAACTCCTATTTACTTCAGTAAACCTAAGGTAATTACAATTGAATATTCTAGCGCTATTTGGTCGAATCAAGTTAAAATATCACATTTTGTCCAACTTAAGTTCAGTAATCATAAAATCAAGATTCTCACTTTCAACCAAAGCAAATATTACAATTTTGACTGTTTATTCAATGAATAATTCACTCAGTTTGAAAGGAAAACGCAATTCTTTAGTTGAATATCATTCAAGACTTTAAAGATTTGTAATGATGTTCTTTAAAACACATCTTGCAACAAAACAAATAAAATAACACTATAGGCCCTATTTTCATGTGTGCGCAAAGCACAGCGCAACGCACTACTGACCGTGCACAAATTTTTATCCAATGTTCGTTAGAGATCTAATTCTAAGTTCAGTTTTCATACCAGCACAAATGAGTGTGGGATGGAGTGTTTGTGCTACTGTGGGTGTATTGGTGTATCCGGTGTGGAGTGGTGGTGGCGTAGTGGCTATATCACAGGGCTGTTAATCAGAAGGTCTCTGGTCGTGAACCCCACTGCCACCACCATTGTGCCCTAGAGCAAGGCACTCAACACCAGGTTGTTCCAGGGGGATTGTCCCTGTAATAATTGCACTGTAAGTTGCTTTGGATAAAAGCGTCTGCCAAATGCATAAATGTAAATGTGTATTGGGACTTCAGGGTATTGACATAAGCTCAAAATCTTTGACTCCCTACTGGAGAGGGAAGTTGGTTGAACCTTTGACTCAGGATGAGTCAATATTTTCACGTCACAATCTGGACTGTGGTAAAGCCAAAGGCTGTTCATAGAATCTGCCTAAGTGATACTAAACCTTTCAGACTTCCTTACAGGAGACTGTCACCTTCACACTATGAGAAGCTGCGTGAGGCCTTGGATAACATGGAAGAGTGTGACAAAATCAGAAAGTCGACAAGTGATTATGCATCACCACTGGTGTTAGTCTGGAAGAGGATTGGTGATATACATCAGGGCAGCACCTGCAGCCCTTAGTGGTAATGCCTTCTTTTCCACAATGGACTTAACATCAGGTTATTATAATGTGGAAGTACATGAGGATGACAAGAGATTCACTGCATTTACTAGGTCGTTTGGACTCTACGAATATAACAGGTTCTGCAGGGTCTGTCCAATAGCCCTGCAACCTTCATGAGCATATTTGGTGATCAGAACCTCATGTGCATGCTGCGATATCTCGACGACATCCTCGTTTTCGGTCCTGATGAACAGCTCACTCTGGAATGACTTGATATGGTATTCCAAAGACTCAAAGCTCACAATCTAAAGCTCTCAAAAGAAGTGTCATTTCATTAAACTCTGTTAAGTTCCTCAGGCACATTGTGAGTAGTGAAGGTATAGCTATAGATCCTGAATATGAATGAATGAACGATGCATTTATATAGCACTTTTCTGACACTACACTCAAAGTGCTTTACACAGTGAGCAGGGGGGTTCTCCTCAACCACCACCACTGTGCAGCATCCACCTGGATGGTGCAACAGCAGCCATAGTACACACCAGCTATTGGTGGAGGGGAAAGAATCTTGAGCAAAATTTGCATCATAAAATTTTGACATCATATACATTCCTGGGCCTAAGAATGTAGTCGCAGATGCCCTCAGCTGCTAACCATTTATGAGACCCAGTGTGTTCCACCGACTTACCAGGGTGCCCTATGGTGCTCTTTTGGAAGAGTCGAAAGAAGTGAAACTAGAGTATGTCCAATAGGTGTTCCGCTGGTCCTGCCACCCTTTAGAGAAACAAGCACAAGACAAGCCCTGTTAATGTTATTAACTGTTTTCTTAAAGCGCTTTTCCATTACCAGTACCAGCTCGACTCGGCTCGCTTTTCGCTCCGTTTTCCATTGCAGACAGTACCGCCACAAATAATACCCGGTCGTCATAGCGACACCGCAGGAAACTGCCGTGACGTAATCTTATACGCGACACACATCCGCTACCCACACACACAGGACAATGGAGGAAATCGAGTGTATGCTGTTTTTGATCCTCGGGATGTGGCTGTTTCTCACAGCAAGAAGACAAACGTTGTTTCATGAGAGGCTGAGGGCAGCAAAACGAAACACTGCTGAAAAAAACAGGAGAGTTTGGGAATTACTACAGAGTTCAGACTACGAGACGAATCCGGTTGTTCAAAGCCGACGCAAGAGGTTAAGTTATGCTAACATAGCTAACGTTTGCATATGTGTAAATACTATACTATATGCAAAGTATTTAATCAACTTTGAATACTACACTGGACGGCTGACAGTAGAACAGCAGATCTACAACAAGAAAATATGTCGAGCACGGGTAGTGGTTGAAAACGCTTTTGGTAGACTGAAGGGAAGGTGGCGTTGCCTCATGAAAAGAAATGACTGTGATGTTACAATTGTGAAATCTATGATTCTTACTTGCTGTGCTTTGCATAACCTTTGTGAGAGTCACGGAGAGGACTATGACAATGACTGGGATGCACCTGCAGCAGCAGAGCCTGTGGTGGCAGTGGCACAGGGTGTTGAGGAGGAGGGCAGAGATGTACGAGAGGGTCTGATGCGTTATTTTAATTGCTAAATAAACATTATCATTAAATATGTTGTCTCTGCTGTTTTTCATTAAAGGTTATCACAGTATACAATCTGAAAATACTTGCTCAAACCCTTGTAAAAAAGCAAACCATCAAAAAAGACACTGTTTGTAATAAGTTTCAAAAAGGTTTTATTTAAACACGCATACAAATAGAAAAAATATAATATTAATATAAATTCACACATCCAACTATATACATATGTTACATGTAGTGCAAACATTTAATTAAAATAAACAAAGGGGTTTCAGTCCAGGGGCGGTGGAACAGCATCCCGCTGGTTCAGTGCCTGGACAAGCTGGCTCAGGGTTCCCAGAAAGGCCTGGTTGAAGGACGACATTGCAGCAATCTCCTCTCTCCTTAAAGCCGCTTCGAGTTCTCGGGCATGTGCTGCATCATCGAGTGCCATCTGTAAATGGCGCTCCCGCTGTGCCATAATAATAGTTTTGTAGGCTATATCTGTGCAAACTATTTAAAAATGGCGGAGTTATTCTGGATACTCCGTCTGGCGCGCGCAATGATGACGCAGTGAATAGTGACGATTCTCTCTGACCAATCAGCAGTCGGCATTGTTTTTACGTCACATTTTAGTATCGCCTCAGCCCGCTCAGAACCTCGCCGGAGGTGGTACGAAAAAAAGTACCCGAAAGCAGGTACAGGTACAACTTTTACACAGTGGAAAACCAAACAAAGTCGAGTCGAGTTGAGCCGAGGCGAACTGGTACTGTGTAGTGGAAAAGCGCCATTAGACACTGGGACAAAATATCTCTGAGAATGGGCTTATTGTAGCATGTCTCCAAAGATGCCATGACAAAGAAGTAGACCTTTCAGTTTGTTGTGCCTGCTGTCCTTTGAGATATAGTGCTTAAGGGAGTGCACAAAAAGGCTGGACACCAGGGTCAGACAGAATGCTCTACCTCGCCAGATGTCTGTTCTACTGGCAAGAGATGGAAAAGGATGTGCAATGCTGCAGTAGGTGTGTTGTCAGTAAATCACCTGAGTATCAAAACATCAAGACAACTTGAGCTGGTTTGTGTGGATTTTTCTGGTCTGCTGAAGACTCATCAAACAAGGCTCTGGATGTACTGGTCATAACAGACCATTTTACCAGGCTGGCACAGGCTTACCTTTCTGCAAAGGTGGTTGCGAAGCAGCTATGGGACAACTTCTTCTGCATCTACGGCTTTCCAGCGCAAGTGCATTCCGAACAGGGAGCCAATTTTGAAAGCAGCCTGATTTTTGAGATGCTTCAGTTTGCAGGTGTTCAAAAGTCCCATACGACATCTTACCACCCGATGGGTAAAGGGAACATTGAGTGATTCAACTGCACATTGGGCAACATGATTCTTGTCTTACCACCAAAAGCGAAGTACAGATGGCCACTAATGGTAAAGTCTCTCACTTTCAGTTATAATGTGACAATTCAATTTCAGCTGATGTTTGGTAGGACTCCCAGGTTGCCCATTGACATGATGTTTGACTCCATACTCCTTGATGATAAGGTGGTTGACTATGATGAGTATTATGTTTCAGCCACATTTAAAAAATGTTTGCATGCTATTCAACATTGCATACTGTGTAGTATGAAGTAAGCTAGTAATCCATTCTGAACATAGCCAGTAGTCTCCGTTTGAGCCAGATCTCATGAAAATTAATAATTTTTTGCAAAATTACATTACGTGGTTAATTACACACAGCAGTTCTGAGGTGAAATGTCCACTGTGTGGTGCTAAAAGTGAGTACAATTTTCTCCTAAACAGGTTTTTAGGTTATTGCTCTAGCGAGTTTTAAAGGAGACCTATTATGCCCCTTTTTACAAGATGTAATATAAGTCTCAGGAGTCCCCATAATGTGAAGTTTCAGCTCAAAATACCCCACGGATCATTTATTATACCATGTTATAATGCCTCTTTGATGCAAATTAGCTGCTACTCCTGCCCCCTTTCCGAAAGAGGGCTGTGCCTTTACAGCTTGTGCTTCGGTTACTACAGCAACAACAAATCAGAATCTAAATGACTGACAGCATAAATACTGGAGTTCAGGCAGGGCTGGACTGGGAAGAGAAAGAGAGCAACTGGCTCAAAAGTTGAGTGGAAGGGTGTTCGCTGTCCTTTCAGCATATCGCGGCGGCTCATTTTAGCTTATCGTGGCTCATTCAGCAGGTTTCATGGCCGACCCACCAGCCCGCTCGTTTCTCCCGATTGCCAGTCCGCCCCTGATCGGCCCCAAAGTGCATCGGCCAACAGGGAAAATGCCCAGTATGCCAGATTACAAGTCCAGCTTGTCCACTGCGTCTTCAGTGGCTCTGATGCCGGAAGTACATGAAGACTCTTATGTTCACTTCTACAGCCAACAACAGAACACTATGATGCTTACGAAGCTGAGACATTATTCTTCTCACTCTATCTACTCCAGTGCGGAAGAAAATGGCGGACTGTGTGTAGATCACTCAGGGGACGGCGGTGGAGTTTGTCACCAGTCGTGGGCGAGGCCTACTCTGACGTCACTTTAGAGCAGAAACAAAAACCTTTCATTTTGACACACTTTTTTTGATTAATAGAAATATAAGAAAGAGGAGTGGGTGGACTTTTAACATTGTAGGGTGGTTGTGTACACACACTGCTGACTCACATTTATGTACATTATGTAAAAAATGTTGCATAATAGGTCCCCTTTAAATCAACAAAAACGACCTCCCTACCCTAAACCCTTAACATAAACCTAACTGATACTGTCAGAAAACGCATTACTGTGAGATGAAAAAACACAACCACATCATATAGTGTTGCTTCTATGACATATTCGGTTCACATGTTCATATTGTAAGTGACATACTAATTAATTTGTTCCCTGAACAAGATTGTAAATTTAGTTTATTATGTAACGCAAACATTCAAATGAGTCATGTGCTATAGTAAAAGTGTTTAGATGCCATAAGATATCTTTGTGTGAGGAACAAGGTTTAAAAGTACATGTTTATAAACATCTTTGTTGTTGTAGCGCCTCTAGTGTTCATTACACCAGGAAACTGCCAGAATATGTACAACGAGCCTTGTAAAAATTATTTAGCAAAAATGATGGTATAGTAACGTGATTCTATGAGACAAGGTTGCACTATTTACATATGAACAAGCCTTCAAATATTGATGTCTGACAAAATAGTACATTTTAAGATATATTTTGATACATCCAGAACCTTGTCAGAAAGACACATCCAGTTGGAAACCAGGTAATAATATACATAATTGATAATAATACAAAATAATATTACATAGGAAATAAGAAAACCAGGTGAATGTGATGATGTTATGATAATACCTTGACAAGATCTCAGGCTTGACCTCTGGGAACGCAGTTGATGAGTCGTAATTTAAAAGAGGAAGGTAAACATTGAAAGACGAGCTGTTTGTGGCATAATTTGGTCAAATTTCCCATTGCGCTGAATAACTTATCATATCAAGTGTAACATGAGGTTTGACAAACTTCATTGTGAGGTTGAAGATCAAGTGTGTTACCACAACGTACAGTGTGTGATTGTGACAAATGTGGAGGTGAAAACAATGTCATGTTATTCAAACTGCCATATTCATACCCTGACTAGACACCACAGAATATCACATTTCCATTGACAATGCTGGCAGTGTAACCTCACATCACACAAATAACTGATTCTTTAGCATTAGCATTTCGCATGTCATGTATTTAGCATAAACATTAGCATTTTTTAGCTACAGACTTTTTTTGTGTTTTGTTCGCAGATTTTGAGATACAGTACAGCTACCCACTAAGACAGCATTTTAAGGCACTATTGCTGCCTTCTAAGTTAGCATATTTTGGATATATTCTAAGAGTGCATTGCATGTACATCTTTATTCGACTGTAAATAAATGGCAAAAATATATTTTTCTTACTTGATATTTTTGTATTATTTTCCAGTACAAATATCTAAACATTCTTAAAACAATATATGTTTACTTGACAATTAAAACGTCATAATATATTAGGTCTCGTTCCAAAAAAATGTATTAATAAATAAATAAATAAAAATACAAAACAAAGAAAAACAAGACAGATATTTGCCAAGGTGGTAAGAAAAATAAACTTGTTTTCCCTTTGAATAAAACCCTATTTTCCTATTTCCTTTTTTTTTTTTTTTCCTTCTTGTTTGAAAACTTAAACCTCACTAAATATAGTAAGATTTCTCTGGAAACAACACCTAATAAAGGTTTTCTCTAGAAACTCGTCAGTCAATCATTGTTTTGAGGAATGAAGGCTGTACGATGCTTGAAATTGCCAAAAAAACTGCAGATTTCATACAAAGGTGTAACTACAGTCTTCAAAGACAAAGCACAACTGTCTCTAACAAGGACAGAAAGAGATGTGGAAGACCAGATGTACAACTAAACAAGAGGAGAAGTACATCAGAGTCTCTAGTTTGAGAAATAGACGCCTCACGTGTCCTCCGCTGACAGCTTCATTGAATTCTACCCGCTCAACACCAGTTTCATGTACAACAGTAAAGAGAAGACTCAGGAGGACTTATGGGAAGAACTGCAAAGAAAAAGACACTTTTGTAACAGAAAAACAGAAAGAAACGGTTCGAGTGGGCAAAGAAACACAGACATTGGACAACAGATAATTGGAAAAGAGTGTTACGGATCTTCACCCCATTGAGCTTTTGTGGGATCAGCTAGACTGTAAGATGTGTGAGAAGTGCCCGACAAGACAGACACATCTATGGCAAGTGCTACAGGAAGTGTTTGGTGAAAGGTCACCTGAGTATTTGGACAAACTGACCGCTAGGATAACAAGAATCTGCAAAGCTGTCATTGCTGCACATGGAGGATTTTTTATGAGAACTCTTTGAAGTAGTTTAAAAAGTTCTGACATTGTTTTTCTTTCAAATTATATAAAGTATTTTTTTCACGTTATTAATGTCCTGACTATACATTGTGATCAGATGAATGCCACTTTGGTGAATAAAAGTGGAAAATTCTTTTCATAAGAGCAAAATCTGTACATTATTCTAAACTTTTGCCTGTGTGTGTGTGTATATATATATACACTCACCTAAAGGATTATTAGGAACACCATACTAATACTGTGTTTGACCCCCTTTCGCCTTCAGAACTGCCTTAATTCTACGTGGCATTGATTCAACAAGGTGCTGAAAGCATTCTTTAGAAATGTTGGCCCATATTGATAGGATAGCATCTTGCAGTTGATGGAGATTTGTGGGATGCACATCCAGGGCACGAAGCTCCCGTTCCACCACATCCCAAAGATGCTCTATTGGGTTGAGATCTGGTGACTGTGGGGGCCATTTTAGTACAGTGAACTCATTGTCATGTTCAAGAAACCAATTTGAAATGATTCGAGCTTTGTGACATGGTGCATTATCCTGCTGGAAGTAGCCATCAGAGGATGGGTACATGGTGGCCATAAAGGGATGGACATGGTCAGAAACAATGCTCAGGTAGGCCGTGGCATTTAAACGATACCCAATTGGCACTAAGGGGCCCCAAGGCATGATGGATCCATATTCTCATTCTGTTTACGCCAAATTCTGACTCTACCATCTGAATGTCTCAACAGAAATCGAGACTCATCAGACCAGGCAACATTTTTCCAGTCTTCAACTGTCCAATTTTGGTGAGTTCTTGCAAATTGTAGCCTCTTTTTCCTATTTGTAGTGGAGATGAGTGGTACCCGGTGGGGTCTTCTGCTGTTGTAGCCCATCCGCCTCAAGGTTGTGCGTGTTGTGGCTTCACAAATGCTTTGCTGCATACCTCAGTTGTAACGAGTGGTTATTTCAGGCAAAGTTGCTCTTCTATCAGCTTGAATCAGTCGGCCCATTCTCCTCTGACCTCTAGCATCAACAAGGCATTTTCAGCCCACAGGACTGCCGCATACTGGATGTTTTTCCTTTTCACACCATTCTTTGTAAACCCTAGAAATGGTTGTGCGTGAAAATCCCAGTAACTGAGCAGATTGTGAAATACTCAGACTGGCCCGTCTGGCACCAACAACCATGCCACGCTCAAAATTGCTTAAATCACCTTTCTTTCCCATTCTGACATTCAGTTTGGAGTTCAGGAGATTGTCTTGACCAGGACCACACCCCTAAATGCATTGAAGCAACTGCCATGTGATTGGTTGATTAGATAATTGCATTAATGAGAAATTGAACAGGTGTTCCTAATAATCCTTTAGGTGAGTGTATATGTACATAAACAATTTAAATAATGAATCATTGTAACCATTAAATTCCTGGGAATTTCACTAAACACTCAATTTTACAAAATGCCCAGATAGTGTATAATTTTCAAACATTTTTCGAGACAATTAGAAAATAATAACATTAAATATATTTAATGTATTTTCATGTTTTATTTTTCATATATCAAAGAGAAAATAAAACTAATCTAGAACAGAATTCATTATTTTAAAACTGTATTTTCATGAGACACAACTGGCTGCTGAATACACATACACATCGCACATAATCTACACATAAAATACACATAAGTATTTTCTCGGGCACTAATTGAGTCAATATATGCACAATGTAAATAATTTCAGTAGTACAACCAAATAACAATAATCATATCAAACTGGTCATGTTTTAAACTTACTATAGTTTACTTCCATGTTGTTTCTTCATCAAATAGTAATGTCAAATGTAAATAAAGTCAATCACTGAAACATAAGTGCAATGTTTTTTTTTGTGCAATTTTGTGTTACAGTATACTGTATATAAGAGATGTTGAGGAATACTAAAGAGGTGTGGGCACAACTTAAAAAAATGAATGAGGTACAGGAGGTGAAATAGGGTCTCGGGTTTTTAAAACATTTAAGGGTTCATTTAAATAATAACATTAAATTGAATACCCTGTTCCATAGAGGTGCAGCTATTAGATCTAACCATTTTGGATTGTTTATACATGTAGAATTATTAACATCAAAACTCACTCACAAAACTCAACTCAGTCTCTATAAGGTCTGTTTACTGCTCAGTAGTCAACATTTTTCATTCAGTAGAGTTCAACAGATGGAATGCAGACCCCGAGTTCGGCCAGGATCCTGTTATCAGTAAAGGCCTCATGCATCAGTCCATTGTGTCACAGTCTTTTCCATCAACTGTAGGAATGTGTGTGATGGAAAACATGACCGCTCTGATGCCAGAGAAGGATGCTAAACAGACGGACAGAGGCTGTGATGCTGTCTAATGAGCGTGAAAATGATGTCTGCTGGTAGATTATACATTCAACATTACGAAAAGCCAAAAACCTATTACAAAACATTCAGTGTTAGATCAGATTAGAATTTGTTGGCACAAATACATCTCTTTTACGATTTTGGTTGATTCTCCTAGTCAGCAGTGGGGATTTAATGGGGAGCAAATAGAGAATAGAGAATTCTCCTGCTTCTCAGACGTTTGAGGAGTTTCCAGTACAAAAATTGCTGTACACTCTGGCTGTACCATGCATGGAGCAGTTATGGTATCGCATGGTAACACCAAAAATACCATGGTTCTAAAATTTTACCACATTCATGTGGTAACATTTTAAAAATATTAATAAAAAATAGTAATACCCTTTTACTTTTGTTTGTGCTTTATCATGGTTTATTAAATGAAAACGAATACCAATAAATATATAAAAAATAAAACAATTGGTTACTGGTACTTTTATTTCTTTTTTACTTTTTGTCAGTGTATTTGATACTATCCAAACATCAAAGGCACTTCTTATCACCCCCAAATCATATACCGTGGTACCTTTGAAACTTTTTTGTTGGTGCTTCGTCCTTGTTTGAGGTGTGAAAATACATGAAAATATTGTTTACAAATATAAAACAAGTTTAGAGGTCTGCTCAGAATGTATTTGATCTCATTTAAACATCAAAAGCCCTTTGCAACTAATTTACATAAACATTCTGATCACTTTGTTATTTACACGTTACAATTGTTTCTTGTGTGAGATTTGAATAATTCTATGTGTGAAAACTAGATTTAGAACTCTTCATCAGAACGTAAACATCAAAGGCTCTTCCAAAGTATTTTGCATAACAATCTAATCACCCTAAACCCCATCAGTCATGCCTTAATCTCCACCAATCAACTCACAGGTGTCAGTCTTCACTCATTTGGCCATTTGATTGTGATCACTTTTAAAAAGCTCTGGCCTTGCATTGAGTACTGTTTGACTGTGAGTTGCCTTCCTTAAAGATGGCCACTGTGCTTCTCAATACCTTCGTTTTAGCTTTAACTCTGAGTATTCCAACTTTTATAAACCCAGAAAATGTGAACGTGCAAGAGAAGTTCTTCTTAAGTTCAATGGGTCTCTCGAGTCGACCGAAACCTTCACACCCTGCTCCAGTGCCCTCTCGGATGTGGAGGATGTTTAAGAAGGGCACCAAACAGACTTCAACGTCTGAGACCAATCCATGTGTGGTGTCAGAGTATGGAGTCAGAGGAAACATTGTGAGGTTAATCCAGGATCAAGGTAAGGTTGAATACCCATCTGTTGATTATTGGAGTGATTTGCAAATATGGCGCACATCTTAATTTTTGATAAAATATTAAACTCTGTTTCTCAAGATGGAAGTCATTTATACAAATATGTGAACATAGGGGTACATTTTAAGTAATTTCATTGGTTTATTTAGATGTTGCTGTTGTGCCAGGTCTGACTTCTAACATGAAGTTTCTCTATTTAATGTGACAAGCAAATGTTTACTTGGTAATATTGTATTGGTTAGTAAATGTTATATAGTTTACTCCCTCCCCAGATTAATTTGCACAGTCAACTGTAAGCATGCCATTTGTAGATTGTGTAAACAATATACTTTTTTTTTTTTTTGGAGCATCCAGACTAGAAATTACACACTTCAGCATTAACAAAAGCCAGTTTCAAAATAACACTAGGTATGACATCATTTTTGGAGGGAAAAAAGCACAATCATCAGTAAAGACTTTTTCCACAGACTGTGACAATGTGTTTCTGCCTTATTTAGTAGCATAAAAAGCCATTTTTAAAATTGTATAAAATGTATAACGTTGTTTTGTGTTGCATTACCCTGGAATTCTCACCGTAAATGTATAATCTTCTGTCGTGATTGACCGCTCTTTTTTTTTTTTTTTTTTTTTTTTTTTGTGGAAAGACGCTTTTTTATTTATTTTGTTGTTGGAGAAAACTGATAGGCTAGAATATTAACTGCGGTCTCCATTCACCGCTTTAGAAATTTGCTCAGCAATTGTTCACTTAAGCATTTTTCCAACATGTGAAAAGGTATCGTAAGTGCATCTCTGAGATGTGGAATGCCTAGTGTACACTACACGACTCAATCTCGTCTCCTTTGATCTTTTGAGTTGGCGACTGGTCTGCAACGAGAAGTCTCGGATCTCATGACGAAAGGTCTTGTTGTATCTGCACTTCTGCGACAGGCCGAGACGAGTCCCAGACGCTACGACAGTTTTCAAAACTGCTTGATAACTAGACGTCTTGTCACGTGTGCGCACTGTCCCGATGAGCGAAAAACTGACAGTGAGCCGCATCCGATGAAATATAGACCGAGCGCAAGAGATGGGCAAGGTATTAGGAAGTAGAATACAAACAATTATTATATAATAAAATTTTACTTCCCCCACACCTCCCTATACCCTCTTATTATATTAATCTTCTTTTCTTAAATGTTTCCTTTTGCAAATAGCAAAATGGGCGCAAGCCGTTCTTAGATCTTTGTTGAAAGAGGAGAGCAAGATTTGGGTAGCAGGAGAAAAAAAATACAAATTAGAAAAGTGAAATAAAATTTACGCACCTCTCTACCCACTGGTTTTATTATTTCTTTTTTTTACTTTGCAAATGGTGGCAATAAAGCACGAAAACGGGTGAGAGTCACTCTTGTTTTTTGACATGTATCAAGAATAAATTGCACTAGTTTGTGAATTCATTTAGTTTTAATTAATTTTAAGATGCATTTTTGCTGATCCGTTTGAAATGGGAGGATGCTAAGGGCAGCAGGGATGGCCGGATTTTCAAGTGTGGATTTCAAGGGAATAAGCGTACGATCAGAAATTTTGCGAATGCAGGAACATGTACAGTAGAGACACAGAGATGAGCAACATGCGCACTAGAAGCTCAGTTACAGGTACTGCACTAAAAATGACTTCTGTTCTAAACTTTTTAAGAGAAACTTTTAACCAGGTTTAAATGCTTTCTCATCTTTTACTTTTTTACTCCTTATAATTGGGTAAAACACAGATATAATGATTGATGCATGTCTTCATGAAATCATAGTCCATTCATCCATCTTCAACCCCTTATCCGAAGTCGGGTCATGGGGGCAGCTGCTCCAGCAGGGGGCCCCAAACTTCCCTATCCCGAGCCAAATTAACCAGCTCTGACTGGGGGACCCTGAGGCGTTCCCAGGCCAGTGTGGAGATGTAATCTCTCCACCAAATTCTGGGTCTTCCCTGAGGCCTCCTCCTAGCTGGACGTGCCTGAAACACCTCCCTAGGGAGGCGGCCAGGGGGCATCCTTACCAGATGCCCAAACCACCTCAACTGACTCCTTTCGACGCAAAGGAGCAGCGGCTCTACTCCGAGCTCCTCATGGATGACTGAGCTCCTCACTCTATCTCTAAGGGAGAAGGCCATTTCGGCCGCTTGTACTCGCGACCTAGTTCTTTCGGTCATGACCCAGCCTTCATGACCATAGGTGAGGGTAGGAACAAAAATTGGACCGGTAGATCGAGAGCTTTGCCTTCCGGCTCAGCTCTCTTTTCGTGACAACGGTGCGATAGAGCGAGTCCCCGCTGCGCCGATTCTCTGGCCAATCTCCCGCTCCATTGTCCCCTCACTCGTGAACAAGACCCCAATACCTCCTTCCCTACCTGAAGTACGCACTCCATCGGTTTCCTGCTGACTTGTCCCAAAAATCAAAGTCTCTCTCCTCAAAATCCGAACACAAGTGGTCAAAAGAGAAGTCAAGGTTTAACGGTGATGTCTTGCTTGTACATTTGTGATCGGATCACCCAGGTGTATACATGGTCCCAGTCCGGGACAGATGGTCATGTAGTTGATACACTACAGTCCTGAAGTGTTCACACCAGCGTGACGAAAACCAGACTGAGTCGTAGGACGCTGACTGCAAGTCGTGTGGTGTACGCTTGGGTTAAGATGTCTAGAAGGTAACCCTCTGGCAGCCAAAGCCTCGCAAGAGTCATTTGCTGTTGTTAAGGTTATGGTTAAATTTATGGGTAGGGTATTGTTTATGTTTAGGGGTTGGTGTATGCGTCTGAAACTGCAAATTAACAAGCACAGTGTTTAAGTTGCATGCAACTCCAGATCATTTCGGTAACGTTTAATCTGGAAAGCGAAATGCTGATATTACAGTTGCGAAAGATATTAATATGTGTGTGTGTGTATGTGTATATGTATATATATATATATATCTCTATCTCTTAGTGGGCAGGTCATTTTTGACTGGGAACACAATGTGTTGGCACAAAATTAACATAAATGTTAAATTAAAACAAGCAAATTTCCCTGCTGGAAAATCCAGCTGTAGCTGGTCCAAGCTGGGGGACCATGGTGGTCAAGGTGGTTTTTGGAACATGGTAAATGGTCGACCAGCTAGAAACCACCAACCATTAGTGTTCGAAAGGTACTGCACAACAGGAAAGACCGATTTCCACCATAACATGGTTCTTTTTTTCCCCAAACAGGTAGTGTGATCTCTGCACCGACCGTCCACTGCTTTAACTGTGTGAGAAAGCATCTGTTTTTCAACATGTCAGTGCTGGACGAAGTTGAGCAACTCTCGTTTGCGCAGCTGGAAGTGAAGTTCAAACACTATCTCGCTCACCTGGGACGGCATGCTTTCAGTATGGACCTGTACAAGGTTTTAAGGACGACACTAAAAGGAGTGACTCACGAATCCAGCCGTAAATTACTGCTCTCTCAGACGCTTGCGTATGGTGCACAGAGCTCTTTGTATTTTAATTTGACCAAGTTAGCCGAATCCTGGAGAAAACCAGGCAAGAACTTCGGGATGCAGCTTGAGTTGCAGCTCACAGACTTGAGCAACGTGCTTGAAGAACATACTTTTGATGTGATGGCCGTTCATATTTCACAAGTCCCAGAGTTCTGCACATCTCTCGTGGTGGTGTCGTTGAATCCACTCCAGTGTAGATCCAGAAGAAAGCGAAGTGCTTCTTACTTGACGGTGACGCCCAGTAATGTGTGCAAAGCCAGAAGGCTTTACATTGACTTCAGAGACGTTGGATGGCAGGACTGGATTATTGCACCTCAGGGCTATTTGGCCAATTATTGTCAAGGAGAATGTCCTTTTCCTTTGAGTGAGAGTTTGAACGGAACCAACCATGCCATCCTGCAGACTCTGGTTCATTCATTTGATCCAAAAGGAACCCCTCAGCCCTGCTGTGTTCCCATCAGGTTATCGGCCATATCTATGCTGTATTATGATAATAATGATAATGTAGTTCTGAGACATTATGAAGACATGGTGGTGGATGAGTGTGGATGCAGATGAACTCCGCCGTTACATAAATTGATTGAAATTTCTTGATATATAAAGCCAGAAAAAATGCACATGGATTATAACGTTTTTAATTATACATTAAAGTCTGATTTTTAGAAAAACAACAATATTTCAAATGTGGTTCTTGGGCATCAGCTTGTTCAAAATACACCCCACCCCAATATTTAGTGTTAAAACTAAATGCATACTTCAATATACAAGTGAATGCAATAAAATCACACTTGCATACATTCAGGAAAGATTCGACTATACAAAAAGGTACATTTCAAAACTTAAAGATTGAACCGTGTTCTTTGGCATTCATGAGTTTTGCTTTATAATTAATTAACTGTAGTAAAAAGACAAAAAAATAAAACATGATTTTTTTTTTTTTTTTGTACTTTCTGCATGTTCAAAAGTTTCTATGAACTGCTGTGACTTCAGACACTATTCTTAATCCGCTTAATCTGTCTAAATCCTTTGGGGTTTGTTTAGCACTAGTAGTTGGTCTACTCACTGACAGCTTGCAATGTGCTGGTCTTTAGATCCTTAGGTAACTTTATAATTATAATAATTACCATTTAAATAACTTTGGTAACTGAAAAAGACAATAGGCAATTTTATGGCAGGTTCTCTTTGTGACAACTCACCCGTGTGTGTGTGTGTGTGTGTGTGTGTTGAACTTTTTCTGGGGTAATAATGGTGGAAATGTTACATAGTATAGCCAAGATTTCAAGGTATGTGTCTGCAGAAGTTATATAAATAAACTTGCTTTGAGAAATGGTCAAAAGTGTGACTATCCCTGGACACCTGGGGTAATCACTCAGTCACTAATTTTCTCAACACATGATTAAAATGTTTGTATTTGACATGCACAAAACACAAATGCACTAATTCCAATTAAAGCTAGTAGAGAGTTTTGAATTGGTAAGGCTGCTGGACGCAGTGCATGTTTTATTGAATCATATTTAAGCTTTTAATGGGTAATTTCAGCTGCAGTTTTTAACATGGTTTATAATTTGTGCAATAGTGCATGTCATTTATCGATTCTGTTGTAAATTATATTTAAAAAAAAGTGTTACTGTGTTAAATATATTTAATTTTTAGAATGACTTAACCGGTTTAAAAAATGCTTCTTAGATGTGAAGGTAAACACTTATTAGTATTACGTGTGTGTGTGTGCGTGCGCGTGTGTGTATATATGTCTGTACGTACGTGTATACACTCACCTAAAGGATTATTAGGAACACCATACTAATACTGTGTTTGACCCCCTTTCGCCTTCAGAACTGCCTTAATTCTACGTGGCATTGATTCAATAAGGTGCTGAAAGCATTCTTTAGAAATGTTGGCCCATATTGATAGGATAGCATCTTGCAGTTGATGGAGATTTGTGGGATGCACATCCAGGGCACGAAGCTCCTGTTCCACCACATCCCAAAGATGCTCTATTGGGTTGAGATCTGGTGACTGTGGGGGCCATTTTAGTACAGTGAACTCATTGTCATGTTCAAGAAACCAATTTGAAATGATTCGAGCTTTGTGACATGGTGCATTATCCTGCTGGAAGTAGCCATCAGAGGATGGGTACATGGTGGCCATAAAGGGATGGACATGGTCAGAAACAATGCTCAGGTAGGCCGTGGCATTTAAACGATGCCCAATTTGGCACTAAGGGGCCTAAAGTGTGCCAAGAAAACATCCCCCACACCATTTACTTTATTGTCCAGTCTGATTTCACAGAGCGGAAATTTTTCTTTGACACTGTAACATAAGACACATCACATATCAACAACACAAATACAAAAAATAATATACTTAAACACTATAAAAAAGAAAAATTTAAAAATATTAGCAGTTGCTCTATTGTTTCAATTACACCATTACACCACCAGCCTGCACAGTGGTAACAAGGCATGATGGATCCATGTTCTCATTCTGTTTACGCCAAATTCTGACTCTACCATCTGAATGTCTCAACAGAAATCGAGACTCATCAGACCAGGCAACATTTTTCCAGTCTTCAACTGTCCAATTTTGGTGAGCTCTTTTAAATTGTAGCCTCTTTTTCCTATTTGTAGTGGAGATGAGTGGTACCCGGTGGGGTCTTCTGCTGTTGTAGCCCATCCGCCTCAAGGTTGTGCGTGTTGTGGCTTCACAAATGCTTTGCTGCATACCTCGGTTGTTACGAGTGGTTATTTCAGTCAAAGTTGCTCTTCTATCAGCTTGAATCAGTCGGCCCATTCTCCTCTGACCTCTAGCTTCAACAAGGCATTTTCGCCCACAGGACTGCCGCATACTGGATGTTTTTCCCTTTTCACACCATTCTTTGTAAACCCTAGAAATGGTTGTGCGTGAAAATCCCAGTAACTGAGCAGATTGTGAAATACTCAGACCGGCCCGTCTGGCACCAACAACCATGCCACGCTCAAAATTGCTTAAATCACCTTTCTTTCCCATTCTGACATTCAGTTTGGAGTTCAGGAGATTGTCTTGTCCAGGACCACACCCCTAAATGCATTGAAGCAACTGCCATGTGATTGGTTGATTTAGATAATTGCATTAATGAGAAATTGAACAGGTGTTCCTAATAATCCTTTAGGTGAGTGTATATGTATGTGTGTGTGTGTATGTGTATATATATATATGTGTGTGTGTGTGTGTGTGTAAATGTGTGTTGATGTGTGTATATATGTGGTGTGTGTGTGTGTGTGTGTATATGTATATGTATATATGTATATATGTATATATATATATATATGTATATGTGTGTGTGTGAATATGTGAATAATTTTTTTTTTATTATTTTTTTTTTATATAGTCTACAAACAATTCTCAATCAAGTTAAAGACTTCAAATCAAACATTGTTGCTCGTGTTCTCCACACGTTGGCGCACGGAGTCTGAATTTGAGCGCTGCATATCGAGTGTCCTGTAAAAATATTTCCATTATTAGAATCTCAGCATGCTGTAGATTTAATTGTGAATTTTAATAGAAACTAACATACGTACAAATAAATATTCAAAGCGATTTATTGTCAATGTATGGGTTTTATTAAACGGTGATCGACAAAAACTTCCCATGTATGGATTGTTAGAGTCTCTTTACTGGACGCTTCTGGACACCTTCATCTCCAGAGCTGATGAATTCTGTCATGACATCAGCGAGTTAACCATAAAGACCAGAGAGAGAAGGGGAGAGAGAGAGACTGTTACACACACTTGCGCACTGCGCGTAAAGGACACTCGAACCCTCGCCGTGACTTGCGTCGCTCTTCATCAAGAGGAAACTTTAGTTTCTGAATGAAGTGGACTTTTTGGTGTGTTTCTCTGCGTTACAGCCAAATAACACTTCTGACAGCTTGGTCTTTGTTCAGCAGTGACGGTAGAATATGTTTAAGGAGAGGCGGGCGTTCATTTGTAAATTCTCACCGTTTTCAACAGAAGCGCAGCCATGAAACACAGTCAAACGGGGAATTATAAAAGAGGACCAGCTTTATAAGAAGTCCCCAGATGCTTTCATTGATCATTTCATGTGCCATGCATGGAACAACAATCACGCGTCGGCTGCGTTTGGCGTTTTAACGGGACTTTATGTGGAGAACCTGCACTTATACACCTATGAAAGATGCTGCAAATGTGCTGAGGACCTCTATATATTGTCCTTTACATCATCCGGCCATTTCTGATACGTTAAAACATCTTATTTGACTTATTTACCAGGTCAGATTAAGAGAGGTCTTGCCATTGTCTGGGTTCGGACATCTGCGCGTTTTCGCCTACATCTATTAGTTCTCTTTATGTTTGAGAAGATGACAGATCCAGTATTATGACCGCGTTTCTCTCGTCGAGCCTCTCTTATCCAAATGGATTTCGCGCAGGTTTGCTTTTCTCCTTAAAGCGGCTCTTAAGTTGGCTTTGGTGACTCAAGGACACTCCGAACTCTCCAAATGGCTCTATTAAACACGGAATATGGTCATATCTCCTGGCCTGAGCCCATCTGATATAGTTCTATCACTGATCTGACTGGTGTAGAGTGACCATGATCTCCTTCGGCTGCGCTCTCATGGTTCTCATGGTCACTCAGGTGTTCTGTGGAGGCTCCAGTGGACTCGTCCCTCAGATCGGCCGCTCCTCGCTGTCCCAGGACGTCCTGCATGCGTTTGAACTTCGACTTCTGAGCATGTTTGGGCTCCAGCACAGACCCAGTCCAAACAGGTCTGCGGTGGTTCCTCAATACATGATGGACTTGTACTCGATGCACTCGGTGAACGCGGAACCGAATAACGGCAACAGACCCAGAGGTTTCACTGGGAAAGGTTCGGAAAGATCCGCCAGCCGAGCAAATACAATAAGGAGCTTCCACCATGATGGTAAGCAAGTGTTTACCTACAGAATTCTCTTAGTACAAGCTTAAGGACAAGGTCTAAATTATTTGTTCCTTCTTATCAGCTTTATCCTTCATGCCTGACAGGAATTGAGATTAGCTGCAGAGCATTTGATGAGGAAATTAGTTTGTGTAAACTCCCCTGTAGAAGAGCCCCCTTTTTTTTTTTTGCATTTTAGTGCAAGTTATTTATATATGAAATTAATTATTAATAATTCTATTTCATAATTGTATAAATGAAAATTATCTATATATTATAATGCATATTATAATAATATTTTTATTGTATTTTTACATTTTTATAATTGATTATATTCGTTACTTGTATAATTAGATTTAAATTGGTACAATAATAAAAATATATAATTTTATTTTTTATTGCATGGTTGTATTATTTATATATATATATATATATATATATATATATATATATATATATATATATATATACAATGAGAAAAAAATAATATACAATGAGAAAAAAATATATATAATATATATTAATAAAATGAGAAAAAAATATATATATATTAATAAAATGAGAAAAAATATATAGAAAATATGTTTTTTTATAAATAACAGAATTTTTAAATAATTTTATTATAATTAATACAAGTGTGTGTGTGTGTGTGTGTGTGTGTGTGTGTGTGTGTGTGTTTTATATATGACAAAAATGCATCTGTAACTCCTGAACATTCAATACCCCAAAAATATTATATATATAATAATTTTTTATTTTTTTTACTTTTTATTTGTATTTACATTTCAATACAAATAAAAAGTAGAAATTGTTTTTTTTTTTTTTCAATAATTTCAATAGTTACAGGTGCATTTTTGTCTTATAATAAGAGAGGTACAAAGCACAAATAAAATGCACAAATTCCACTTAAAGCAGTTGTACATTTTGGTATAGACACATTGCATGGTTGATGTGTTATTTTTGCATTTAGGCGTTTGATAGGTCATTTAAGCTGCAGTTTTGAGCATTTTACATTTTGTCATTTACATTTTGTTAGGACAAAATATTTCAATGGTGTTTTAAAAGACAGTTTGTTTACAAAAAATGACCCAGATGAATTTCTGAACAGACTCACCAACACATAATATTCAAGAGGCATGACTGCCAAATGCTTAAATGTAAATCTAAAGTACAGACATCTTTTTCTATAGGAGCTTAAAGTGCAATCAACGATTTCATCAGTCCATGTATACCCTGTGAATTGAACCCAAATCTTGGCATTACAATCACCATGCTCTACAAACATATAGCAGACTTGAATAAGATTCGCCATCAGTCAAAATTGAACTAGGAATGCTCATTGTGTCACGTTATGAGTGATTACTTAACATTTGTGTGAGTTTTAAATCAATTTGTCCAGTAAGAGGTCAGTATAACTCGCATCCTGTCAATGGATGTAAACAAGAAGTTTGACAAAGTACAATGAACTGGCATTGATTCAGATCAGCCAAGTTTCCCATAAACTTCCTTCATATATGATTTGGAACTTTTGAGTTTCTTAAAACCCAAATTGTTCATTCTAATCTCTTCCAGAATTCACTGAGGATCTGTCCAGTTTGAGCGGAAAGACGACGCAACGGTTCGTCTTCAACCTGAGCTCCATCCCCGGCGAGGAGTTCGTTACATCGGCAGAGCTCCGGATTTTCAGAGAGCAGGTTATGAGTTCTTTTAGCAACGGGAGCACGGGATACCACCGCATTAATATTCACGAGATCATCAAACCTTCCGGTTCCTTCAAAGAACCAATCACGAGACTCCTCGACACGAGGTTGGTTCAGCACAGCTTGAGTAAATGGGAGAGTTTTGACGTGAGCCCTGCTGTCATGCGGTGGACCGCGGACAGACACCCTAACCACGGGCTTTGTGGTGGAAATAGTTCACCCAGAGAGCACAGAAGAGGACTACAAAAGACACGTTCGTGTCAGTAGATCCCTGCACGACAGGGAGGACACCTGGCCTCAAATGAGGCCGCTTTTGGTGACCTACAGCCATGATGGAAAGGGCAACGTGCTGCACTCTCGCGAGAAACGGCAAGTACGGACAAACAAACAGCGGAAGAAGCACAAAGCGAATTGTAGAAGACACTCACTCTATGTGGACTTTAGCGATGTCAAGTGGAACGATTGGATAGTCGCGCCACCGGGTTACCATGCGTTTTACTGCCAGGGCGAGTGCCCGTTTCCTCTGGCGGACCATTTGAACTCCACCAACCACGCTATTGTACAGACACTGGTCAACTCCGTGAACAACAACATTCCCAAGGCGTGCTGCGTTCCCACGGACTTGAGTCCGGTTTCTCTGCTCTATCTAGACGAATATGAGCGAGTGATCTTAAAAAACTACCAGGACATGGTCGTGGAGGGTTGCGGATGCCGTTGACGCCTGGGCCTGGAACGCACAGACTTTAAAGACACTTTATTTTTCCCAGTACTACACTTTATTTATAATAAAGTAAAACACATATTTTGGAGAAGTATATAAAGATATATTTATGTTCACTATTGGGAAAATAAATATTTTAATCAGTTACACGTTTTTTCTGATGTACGTTTCATTTAGTACCTGGGCTCACAGAATCACGTTATTATACCTACACGATTGCAAAATATTTTTTATGTGGCTCTTTGTATGTTGAAATGAACACTAGAGGGCACTACATCAACAATCACACAATCACTGGTAAAATGACAGATCACACGTACTTTAAACCCTGTTCATCACACGACGCTATCTTATGACATCTAAACACTTTTACTATAACGCATGACTCGTTTTAACTTTGGCATTACGTAATGAACATCATTTACATGCTTGTCTGAGTATGATTACATTGTGTGTTAGCTCAACTGATGGAGCGGTTCACTTGCGATGCAAAGGTCCGTTGTACGAGTCCTGAAGAGCACGCGAGTCCACACATGCGCTCAAAGTGTCATGGAAGCACCACAAAATAACCTTTGCTTTTTCTGACTATCGTTTAGGGTAAGGAGGTTTCGTTGATTTAAAACTCGATAGAGCATTAACCTTAACTTTTATCGCCAAACAGTGGACATTTCACCTTGAAACTGCCTCGTTATGTGTCGTACATGATTGAATTTAGCAGAAAATATCACCACAGTCTCATCATTTTCACACGTTCAGGCTGGTACCTGCCTGTATTTATTTCCATGAACTCTTCTAGTGAATCGTTTATAGTGGTTCTTAACTGGTTTTGTGATCTTACATTGGACGTTTTTGCACAGTTTTGGTGATCAAACACTGTGCAAACGTAACCTGTTTCATGTAGTCCTAGGCAAATTTTCTTTTACCTTGCATAGTTTTGCTCCTGGTGTTCTAGGATGAGTTTACCAAAATGGTACAAACCGATGTAAAATTGCTTGGATGGTGCGCAGCCTGTCCATGTTGGCATCTGCTTAATTTCGCTAACTTCTGTCAAGTGTCACGTGAATTGAGCTAAAATAACAGTTCAATAAGATGCACCTCATTTGACATTAACAACAATAGATATATGAAAGTTGAAAAGTTTAGTTTTCACCTTGCACGACTAAATGTTTAGTTGCATTTTGTGCATTTAACACCGTTTTTCCCTGCTGTCCGTGACCTATCGGATCAAATTTGCTGCATGTCTTTGGGTCACGACCCACTTGTTGAGTGATTGTTTTATAGTCAGGAATATTCTTTCGGAAATCAATGAGTAGCAGTTCTGTTTTTTTGGTCATGATCCACCAGTTGAGGACTACTGGTTTATAGCTGGTAATATAATTTTAATGCATAGTTAAAGAAAATTGCCCTATATAAATGTAAAATGCATCATTAATGATAGGTACACTGTATTGTAACTATCATTTAAAAAGTTAAAATGCAACATGCAAGAGCCACACTGCAAGGTCTAGATTGAGGGTGGAAATGCATTAGGCCTACATGCAGTAATGCATTAAATGCATCACATTATCGCAGAGCTTTGGAGGGTTAACATTGGAATAAACTGTATTGGCAAAGCAAGTGACTGAAATGAACAATCCAAAAACATGCTGCAATGCAGTTGGAGCCAGAGTTTGCGAGTTCGTCTTCGTAAAGCCACTGTAAATGTGAATGCATTTAAACACAATATGACCGGTAGTTGACATTTTAGTGCTCAGGAAATTAGCCGGTTTGAGTTTATAGTACATGAGCCCTTGAAATCTACCTATTGCCTCAAGACATTGACTATTGTGTTTTGATCACACAATTCCTCATGCTTTGGTTGTGTAAAGAGGACTTCCTGCACCTTTAGATTGACGTGAGCTTATTGAGTCAAGCTAATTAAGAGTCATTCACAACATGGCACTCAGCAGTCAAGAGCTAGTTTATTAGAGGGATGTTATTTAAGAAGTGGGGACTGTCATGTTGTTAAATAGCCCAAAATAGAGGGCGGGATACGAAATGTTTGTGCTGCTAGACAAATATAGCATGGAAACTTTTTAACAAGCAAAAGCATTTTGTTAGCTTAGTAGCTAACTATGATTTCTCATTCAGAATAGCAGGTCAGTCCAAAAAAAACATATTTGCAGTCAGATGTCGATAAGTAAAAAGAATATTGATAATTGAAAACAAAATTGAATTTGAACCGTATGTTTACATTTACTTGGGTAGGTTACACATGCTAGGCTAAGATAAACTTACAGTTTATAAAAAAAAAATGTATAGCTAAAACTACATTTTCACATTTGTGAAGTGGTGCTTACCGGTGCAAAAAAGTATTTCTGTTGCTAGGGTGTTTTGAGTGGTTACTAGGGTGTTTATAAGGCGTTCTGAGTGGTTGCTTGGAATGGCCAATTCCCACTACTTAGTAGGTCCTCGTGGTAGCGTGGTTTCTCACCTCAATCCAGGTGGCGAAGGACAAGTCTCAGTTGCGTCCACGTGACTCATTGTGCAAGACACCGCAGAGACTCGCAGCATGTGGAGACTCATGCTACTCTTTGCGCTCCGTGCACAACTTACCACGGGCCCCATTGAGAAAGGGAACCACTCATCGTGACCATGAGGATGTTACCCCATGTGACTACCCTCCCAAGCAACCAGGCCAATTTGGTTGCTAAGGAGACCTGGCTGGAGTCACTTGGCACACACTGGATTCAAACTTGCGAATCCAGGGGTGGTAGTCAGCTGCACTACCCAGGCCCAACAACTTGCGTCATTACCAAAACAATGTTCTTCTGCAAACGCATGCAGTTTTGTTTTTAACCACTAGAGGGCCAAAAGTTACATAGTGTAGCTTTAACCACTTTAAAAGCTTTAAATGCAACAAATAAACTAAATATATATAGAACACTTGCTATAACTTTCTAACCTTTTTCACATCCCTGTTTCATGTTTTCATCTGCTTGATTTGAGGTATCATTCATGCCTGTAGCACAATCAGTTCAGTGCTTGTTACACAGCAAAGTTTAATTCTTGGGTTTCTTAGTTTGTTCAAGTCCCTAACCTAGGTATGAGCAATACTGAGTGATGCTTGACTTGACAAACACCACTAACTGTACACCAAACAGGAAATTTAGATCATGTATCCAAAGTACCTTAAATGTGCACTTTTGCAACATCTACTTACCCTGGGTGAATAATTTTCCACGTTAGACCTAGAAGGAATATTGTTCGGTGAAAAAAATCCAACTTTTATTGGCTTGTCTTGAGGTTAAACATGCGTCAAAGGAATCACAACTTGGCTTTCCTACGGATCGTAAACCAAGACTGTTGGAAGTACAGCTTGTTCTATATTGACAGGTTTTCTTAAAATGTAATGTGCTGTGCGCCGCTGGTACCAACGCCTTGATGTACCATCTGAAAATGGACAGTTTGTTCATTAAGCCTTTGCTAACATTATGGTGTCTTACTGCTGCACTATAGGGCATATGGACACTTCTACAAATGAACATGTATGGTTTACAGATGTTCGTGGAGGCACACCCTACCTATCAAGATGGTTACTGGAGAGCACCATTTTCTTTTTATGCAGTCGTGGAGATGACATGTCTTTCAACTCCGCATAAAACAATTTAAGTGATCTTGAAACGTGTACTGCAGAGAGTTTGACTCTCTTGGCAACATGTAAACGTTATGATGTCCTGGATTCCTGTGGCATTCCAGAGATAAGGTGGCCAAGACGATGATCTTTATGATTCATAATTGGTGTTGAGATTACGTTTATTACCGAGATAAGAGGACAAGATCGTTGCAGCTGCAGCGCAGAGAATCATCCTTCCTGATGGCACAGACAATTATGTGTTGTCATGTGGTTCACAGCCAAGTGTACAGGGAAATATTGCTTTGACGTGTGTCATGCCACGTTATAACATCGAACGGTGTCAATAATGCTAACGTTTTCTGTTTATTTACTTTCTAAGTGCTTCTTAACTGGTCTGTCACACTCTAAAAATGGGTTGCAGGTCTGTTCTGAAAGGGTCACGGACAGCAGGGAAACCAGTCTTGAATGCAAATAATAAAACACAACTAACCGTGCATGGTTGGAATAGCAAAATAAATGGGCTTACCAACTAATTAGTATTAAAAAGGTGAAAACGCTTCCTATACGCTGACGTCAAAGGCCACGTGTCCAATAAAATTCTTCAGCATTTTGGCACAAACTCATCTGTCACTTGGTAGAAGTTTGCCAAACTAGACAGATGTCAACATAGACAGGTTGTAAAAAATGTCGGTATTCTCAAATCATGAACTAAGCTACGCAATATGACAAAAACTACATTAAATGTGGGTTAACATAGTTTGTGCTGAACCCAATTTTTTTATGGTGCATATTTGGTGTATATTTGTATGATAATCAAATTTGGTACGGTGATAAACCATACAGAAATATGATGTATAACAAGATATGTGAAATTTGTGTTCATATATATTTTATTTACATTTACATTTATGCATTTGGCAGATGCTTTTATCCAAAGTGACTTACAGTGCACTTATTACAGGGACAATCCCCCCGGAGTGTCTTACTCAAGGACACAATGGTGGTGGCTGTGGGGATCAAACCAGCGACCTTCTGATTAACAGTTGTGTGCATTAGCCCACTACGCCACCACCACTCAAATATATGGTTTTCACTTGTTTAAAAAGTCATATACTTGTACATAAATGCAACATACACTACAAAATAGCAATTTTCACATATGTAACATATATTTCCCCAAATACTAGGGGACTTTGAATACATAAGCTACATCCTGTATATGCACAAATATATGAAATATAATTTCATGCATATGGCAAAACATGCAAAACGCATATATAAAATATACTGTATGCTCATAAATGGTTTTCACTTGCGTAAAAGGTCACTTGTACGTATATGCAACACATACACCAAAAATGGCCATTTTCATATATGCTACTTGTTTGGGATTTACATAAGTACATATATGCTCAAATACATGAACTATAATTTTATATATATATGTTCATATGTGATCATACATCAGATTTCTGAATGGGTTGGGTGACCACTTGATGTCCAAAGTTGTTTATTAACATGACATATATGGTGAATATAATTTTTTCCCTGGTCTGTAGTTTTAGTGCCGTTACCAAGTAGATGGATGAATTTTTGCCAAAATACTGTAGAGTTTGATTGAGCACTTTGACATGCCTTATATAACTATGCACAATTATATACAGTAGTTGCATTGTATAATGTGTATTTAGTAACCATTTTTGGTTTGCGACCCACCAGCTGAGAACCACTGATGTAAATTATAGCATGTGCATTTGGATTCCTTGGTTATCTTTCATGGCTTCTTTACTCTTATCTAGGATATGGTCTTTGGGGGGGTGCATATTGACCTTTTAGGGTGTTCGAACCTCACTTTGTCTGACCGGTGGGTCCCCCTTTGTTGTTTTGCCATCTGATTGGAGGTCTACAAGGAACCCCCCTTGACCCAACATGCTTGTGACCCATGGCTGCACATGCTCCAGAAGGCCTTGATTTCAGGCGAAGGAGTTTGATGGAGGGAATTTGTCTCTAAGTCTATCATTTAGCCCATAACCGTGAACCAGGAACTCATCTGGACTGCATTTGCACCGCAGGGGCCTGACCACAACGCAAGGAAATCATAGGCCCAGAATTGCCGTGCTGCAGTGGCAGTGGCCAATTGCTGGTATTTTTATTTACTTCAGGAGGCAACATGTTAATTTATATGCGTGCAAACATTAAACTCTGAATAGTGCTCGCAAAGCCAGCACTAGAAAATAGGTTCTTGTCTGTGAGGGTATTAGACTCATGCTCGTTTAATTGTTTGTTTTCATTACCCAAGTGTATAAACTTTGCATGCGCCAGCGAGTGTGGAAACTCCTGTCTCACGATGCATTACAGCGTGCTCTGACAACGGCTCCTGCACTGCTTAAATACAATCATTGACTCATGCGCAGATGCAAGCAATGGAGAAATTCTGTCATTTTCATAGAGCTGTCTTGCAATTCTATACTTTCTGGACATGCAGAATACGGAATGATTTTGTCTTTACTGTATATTTACACTATAGCATGCCATATGCCTGCACTCAGCACCAGCCGTTGTAAGGTTATCCTCCAGCCATGGCAACAGAATAAATGTAGTTTGACAAACCTATAAGGTCTTTTTTTATACACTTGACTATTTCAGAGTTATGCGGTCAACTAGAGACAAGAGATGCTCAAGAACTTCTGCACTATTCTTTAAACTGTATTCACAACCACTACAATTGATTTGCTATTGACTGTATTGACTGTACGGTTTGTATTGATCTCTCTAAGTATGGTCTAACATTTCTGGCACTTGAAGCTGGTAGAGGAAGCAGTCATGATGCGTGTTTACATTCCAGCGGTCGCAGCAGAGCCGTGGGTTTGTTCTGCATCGTCTCCAGGTGCAGAGAGATTTTGCAGGTAATTACAGAGGAAATTCCCTAACCACAGTGACACATTCCATGTGATGAGCTCTTACTGTGTCATTTGACTATTCTTACGCATAAATCCTCAAAAACCACCCTGTGCATGAGTCAAAAATGCCTGTTTGCTCCTTTAACAACACCCCCATTCAGCTGAAGTTATTCAGAGTCACTTCTCTTTGATGTGCCACTGAACTTGTCTGCGTGCAACCTTTCTATGCGTGCTTCGAAACGTTAGGATCATTGCTTTTTATATTCAGCAAGACTTTTTTTCTATGACCTAGTTGAGTCAAAAAGTCTGAGACCATTGAATGCTTTTATTTCCCTTTTATATATATATATAATGCTGTATTTTTTTCATTCAGCCAAATACACGCCCTTCAACGAGAGCTTGCACTCAAGCTGGCATGAACAAAACCTGATGATCATGTTATCACACGAAACTCACAGCGTGACCAATGTAGTCTGATTCATAATGAGGTGGACGGGAGTGTCGAGGACTCCAACAGGCATCCCTCCTCCTTCCCTGGTTTCGGCACCAATCTAAGGGGGTTAAGGGAAAGGAGGCGAGAACCGGCTTGACAATATAAATGATCGTACAATAAAGAAATAAACGAAAAACACACAAACGTAAATGCACAGAGCAGCTGCCTGTAATTCTCTCTCTCTCAAACCGTCGTCACCGGCTGCCTTTATCCCTCGCACGCCCCATAAGGCTGATTCGGGACAGGGCGTGTGTTGTTCCAGCCCGGCCCGGCCCCCCCTCCGCTCTACAGTGCCCATTTACTCTGTTGTTTGATATGCTGCTTCACTCATGTGCTGTCTGCATCTGAAAGCCGTTCACACATCTGCCCAGTTATCATTCTTTTGTCTGTATTCTTCCCATTAACACTCTTTTATACACCCATCTTTGCAGTAGTACCAGTTTCATCATAAATTACAATAACAGTGTAACCAGTGAGTATTATGGCCACATACAGCGTGTTAGTGCCATTAATGCAGAATGTAAACATAACAAATTACACGTTAGCTACTGCATATATTACTTTAAATCAACATTGAGTGGATAAAACAGCTTAATTTACTCATCTCATGTGAATTCTACTCATAGAATGAGGCATGAAGTCACCGATAACACATATTATGTAATGTTAGTTAATGTTTTACATGGTCTTGTGTGTTCTCGTATTTAAATGTGCATCTAAATGCCTCCCACAGCGGTGTGGCCAGTGTCTGAATGTTTGCAAACAGTATACCGTTGCTCAGCTGTTTCGAACAGCTGTTTTTTGTTTCGCAAGAAGCACTTTGCCTCGAATATGATGGGGCCTTTATGAGCCAGTTCATTTTAGTGAATGAGTTCCATCGGGTCCAGCTTGAGATAAACCAGTGTTATATTTAATTGTTTTGTTAATGTTTAAGGCTCCTGACACTTAAATCAGGGAGTGCAGTTACTGATGATTGTTCATATAACAGTGTTGTTGTTAAAGATAGGCCTACACGTTTCGTGTTTTGTTGTTATCAGTGGAGTTATATAACTGTTAGCATGTCATTTGTCAAGAATTGTTAATGTGGAGTTCAGTAGGACAAATTATTGGATTGCATTTATGCCTCTTTAAAGTCTGTGTAAACGTATCTTTTGCAAAAATTGTATTAAATGCATCCTTGATTTGTTGTGGATCTCATAATTAGTTATAAGTGTGCCGAGGGTAGTAAATAAATGCAATAAAAATAGCATTTTTTTATTTCCAGATACTACTACTACCTCAAAGGTAGAACCTTTCAGAATACTACAATTTTAAACATACTCAATGTATTTTTTATTACAATCCTAAAACTTTATTTCCATGTTTAGATTCAGATTCTCAGACTTTTACTACCTTTTAATCCCGTTTCATGCCTCCTGAAGGCTAATCATGTTTATCGCAAGCTAGGTCAATGGTTTCATGGCTTATTCTTCTACATATGGCTTTGCAATGTGATCATTTCAAATTTAAAAGATGTATTATGCTGAAAAAAGCTTGATTGCAACCAGCATTTTCAGTGCCTTCTAACATGCTCATTTAGTGCAGATGTGCCATAGCCAACATAATAGTGCATGACAGAGTACGTGATTCATACCTCAGATTGCTGCTTTCAAGTGAGGATATTTGCAACGCATCGGCGCGCATCACCAGCACATACTTGAAGGGCAAAATGCTTTGTGCACTTTGACAAGTGCTTCTGCTGTAAAGCTGTCAAAGTCTCTCTGCGACTTTCCAACATAAACATCTGATGTCACGGAGCAACCATGGGAACGTAAACAAGTTATACGCTAGAACATTTTTGTCACTGTCAAACTCGCGCACACAAAAAAAACAACGTTACTGAGTTCAACTTTGCTTTTCAAAGGCCGCCACTTGCCAAGGCCTCAAAGAACGTTCCAGAAGTTCTGGCCTCCCAATCGGCTAGCAACAGGAACCCTCCGCCATAACAAACACACCCTGGTTCCCTCCAGCCCTGACAGTCAGATGTCGGGCTGTAGATAGAGCAGACCTGTAATTTAATGTGCTGTTGGCTGTCGCCGTGGAGATTTATATTGTGTAAATACATGCTTTACTTCCACTGGCTCTCACCAGCAGATGGCAACCATTAGCCCATCTGACTTTAAACAAAACACAGGCCGATATAAATACTTTTGTGTCGACCGCTTCAATGTGTGTGATCAGAGTTGTGTTTGAATGTGTGAGCTGAATTGAGCCCTTTTTAGGTTTCCTTGAGTCATGATGGCTGGAGGTTTTCTGCATTGCAGACATGCCAACTTTTCGAGTCATGTCCTGGAGAAATCCACCTGTCATTCCTGCAAATTGTGCAGTTGAATAATCGTCCACTTTAATCCAAATTAACACTATTGACTCTCCTGATTCTTGCTTCTGGTGCCATTTTGCATGATTTTATCGTGCACTTTGTGAAAGGAAAAAATATCAGTTTTGTCATCGATATGTCGCCAAATAACTGATGTCACTGATTCCACTATATGTCTGATGTCATCAAGTGTTAGCCTCAGTCACCATTCACTTTCATGGAGTGGAAAGGATGATTCTGCCTAACATCTCATTTGGTTTTCCACAGGAGAAAGAAAGTCATACTGGTTTGGGATGACATGAGAGATAATAAATAATGAAAGAATTGTCATTTTCTGTGGTGAAAGAGTCGCAATGTACATGTTGTTAAACACGCAATGTCGTAACTAGAGCTATCGAAATCGAAGCATTTACACGTGTGATTCATTTACAATCTTTAACGTTTTCATTTTTCACATTGGCGATTATTGCTGTATTTCCACATTAGATTCTGACATTTTTATTGAGCTCCGTGTGAGTGCTAAACACTCGTTGCTTTTCACTAGAAACTTTTGCGCTGTGTCTGGCGTCACTCGCCACACACACAAAAAAACAGCGATTCTATGTCACTGATCAAGTGATTGAGATTGGACATCTTAAGCTGCGTACACAATGTCAGCGACTTTGTCGCTGCAGGTCGCTAGTGGCTGGCGGTGAAGTCGCTAGTGGGCGTTCCCACTACTGGGTTGCCTAGTAACGTTTATAAATGATATTCACGTATGTCATTCCATTGCTGTTGACAGCGAATCGCTTTTATTGCTGCTAAAAACAAACATTTTGGAGTGAAAAGTCTAAATATAAATGGAATCAGTACATAAAATGCTTTATATCAAAGATGAATGAGAAACAAGGCGTGCTGTTTGCCATAGCGGCTGTTTATCTGCGGCGAAAACGCAAACGCCGGTCTGTCTGGGTCCATAAAATCCCCGCAATCTCAGATACACCTTTCCACGCAGTATTTTTCTTAATGTCCTTGTACGTGGGAAGAGACATATCATAGAGCACTGGAAAATTGTTAACAGCAAGAATTAGCCTTTCATCCATCTTTCCGTTACTGCAGGAGCTGAGAGTCTCCTATTGGCTGTCGCTTCCGTTAGTCGCTCTTCATTTGAATAAAGTTCAACTTGTCTCAACTTTGTTGCGTCACTGGACACGCCCACATCTAGCGCCAACGGTCGCGACAGCTTGTGTCGCCGGAAGTCGCTGTGCTCTCATTGAAAATGAATGGTATGGAGTCACTGTCGCGCGCAGTGTGTACGCACCTTTAACCATAATTTTTCTTGTACAAAACAAACGCAGATGGGACATTTACATTTATGCATTTGGCAGACGCTTTTATCCAAAGCGACTTACAGTGCACTTATTACAGGGACAAGCCCCCCGGAGAAACCTGGAGTTAAGTGCCTTACTCAAGGACAAAATGGTGGTGGCTGTGGGGCTCGAACCAGCGTCCTTCTGATTACCAGATTGCCAGTTATGTGCTTGGACCACTACACCACCACCTTTGGGACTTGTGTTAAGCTGGGTTCAGACGACCCGTTGGAGTGAAACATCAGCATTTCCCTGGTGTCACGTAACGTTGCTTCGGTCTTTACAATCTGGACAAAGTATCGTTATGTGAATGTTGCCGGCATGCCAGCACTAAAAGCAAAACAAGACGTTCTCTACAAGCGCTTTTGTTGTGAATCATGTCAACGCAGCTTCACGATTGCTGTAGCAAAGTGGATATCATGATCAATATTGTGAAGGATGAGGGTTTAAGAGATTTAATGCCCATTGCATTGAAAACTTAAACTACATGAACGAGATATTTCAGTTAGCCTCTCACATAGACGTTGGGAAATGTTTAATGCTACTTGAATTGGTGCTATTTTAGTATTTATCTTTATACAGTGAAATGCTCTGTCTAAATACATAATTATTTCATATTGTTTTGTTGTCTTGGAAGGAATTAAATGCATTTTGACTGGAAAAGTATGAAGTCATATTTCAGCGTTTTCAAAATCTGCAATTAATCGCGATTTAAATATTTTAATCGACTGACAGCACTAGTATTTTGACATTATGCTAATTGATCAACTAATTGAATATGTTTATCAAATATGAATAAGTGAAAACCCAAGCTTATAACTGATCCTGTTTGGGGGGGGGGGGGCATCTTAAACCAGACTTGGGGTCATTTTTAGTCTCCCAGCATGATCAGGCTGGTCTCGTCGTTATTGTTGTTGTTTATTTTTTGTATTATTGATTGTGGGTAATCAACCACCAAGCTGACCTTGGCCTACACGTTGGTGTATTTTATATACAGTAGCCCTGAAAAGTATTGGGGTACTTAAATCACTCTTAAACCCATTTGAATGCCATTGTAGCATATCCAAGTGTTTTTGTTTAACAGATAGCACAAGGAACCTTTACAAGCAAAACATTTCACAGAAAAGACATTTGTTTGCTTTGAAATTATCTAATGATACAAAATTAAGACTAAATGTATCTGGGTCACTTTCAGATTGTCTATTGTCCGTAGAACACGTTGATGGTGAATGTGCTAAACTCCACCTGTGGTTACTCTCCTATAACACCTGTGTGAACTGAATTCATACATCAGCAACACCAGTTGATTTAAAAGACATTGAGCAAAAATGGCTCAAAGTCAGCTGGTTTGTTTACAGATGACACTTCCTTTTATTTAACAGCCCAAACATTTCTATGGGCTACTGTGTAATTAAATGTTAACTGGCAAACTATCTACAGCATGGCTGTACGCTTCCATGAAGTTCTTTATTAAGATCAATGACTTTTCTGTTCCCTCAAGACTGTAAAGCTAGTTTCGCTGTACACTAATGATCAGTCCCTTGCTAGAATCAGTTTAGACGTTTGGACAAGCAGAATAAATCCATTGTGTGTGTTTAAAGAAACCGTTCTCAATCCAGCACAACATTCTTAGCCGAATCTAGCGCCCTGGAATGAAATTACCCTCATGCCTGTTGATTTGGATTTGTTCAGCTGTGATAAAAATCCTTTCAGTTGAATAAATCTGCTTATTTTTAAACCGCTAAACCATTCGCTTCCCTTCAGACTGGCTTTGAAAAACGACCAAAACAATAGTTCACTTTTACCACTTCTTGGCGTTTTTTTGAAATATGAAGTAATTCGGTAACTTCTGTTTTGTTGGAAGAAAGATTAATGCAAATGCAGAAAATAAAGTAAAGGGCAAAAAAACAAAAAATTGTTTACAAGTCATGGGATGGTTGAGGAAGGTCAACTACATAAATTTTTTTTCTTCATACATATATATATATATATATATATATATATATATATATATATATATATATATATATACATATACATATACATATACACTTGACTAAAATGAACAAAGCAACACAATTCTACAACATGTTGTCACAACTTGATTTCATTGTGTTCTGTCCATTTTAGTTTGTAAAACGGAAGTTTACTTCATCCAGTGTAGCATTGATGAGTGGAGTGGTGGTGGCGTAGTGGGCTAAAGTACATAACTGGTAATCAGAAGGTTGCTGGTTCGATCCCCACAGCCTCCACCATTGTGTCCTTGAGTAAGTCACTTAACTCCAGGTTGCTCCGGGGGGATTGTCCCTGTAATAAGTGCACTGTAAGTCACTTTGGATAAAAGCATCTGCCAAATGCATAAATGATGAATCTGGGCAGGGGATTTCCATTTATTGATAGGTAGAGTAAAAGTTAAAATGAAGTGTTATTTTAATTGTTTTTGTGCAAGATAAATAGAAAGGGGGATACTTGAGCTAACGAAGATGACAGTTAGATGTTGCACATGAAGTTGATTGTTCGCTTTGTTGAATAAATACTGTGTGAAACATATCATAGTTACTAAACTACACTGTAGTGCGTCCAATCAGCATGTCAACTTTCACTAGTTAGTACAGAAAGAAATAAGAGATGTTTGAGTTACAATGAGATGTCTAATTTTGTTGGGTTTACCCAATTTAAGTTAGTTCTTTCTACACAAAGTGTTTGATTACACAGTTATTTTAGGTTAAACCTCTATTCAAACATCTGGAACTACTGTCCACGATTGAATCAAGTTCAGACAAAGAGCTATTTTGTTTTTGTGTGTTCAAATTAGATATGCAATTTCTCAGAAAGTGTTTTGTCATGCTGTGATTTTAGTGAGGTGACCATTCAGACCGAATGCTTTTTTGACGCAGCTTGACGTAACAAATAAAACCGAATACAGGTGTCTCCAGACGCATTTTGAAAAGTTGGAGCTGTTTATTGACTTTACACACGGACTAAAAAAACAGCTGGATATCAGTGATGTCCTTCTAGCACGTTTACGTGAAAAAACAGATGAAAAACGGTGCAGACGGACTCAAAATATATTCGTTCTGAACTACCCCAAGGCCTGAAAAATTATGCGAACGCAAATGTTTCTAGCTCGATTTTATGCATCGTTCTCCAGAAATGTGTCAGAACACAATTTACTAATTTTACTCAAGATATGTTGCATGGGGGGGGGCTCTAGTGACTAGCTGCTTTTTAAACTAAAGAACGGATCCTGAGTGAACGCTCTTTAAGAAACGTGTCTAATTGGCTATATAATAAAGGCTTTCTTTAGTCTGACCAGTTGATTTCAAAAACATGTGGTCAATGTGTAGAATTTCACTCGCTTTACGTTTTTGTCCAACAAAGTCTTAGAAAGCAGTTTAAAAGTATCAGGATTAACCATCTATTTTCATCCGCCACAAAGACAAAAAAGGGGTTTTCCACCAAATTTCTGTTGAATGTGAGCAGGCCATGTTGGGTCTCCAAGTTTCTTGTATTTCTTCTCGGACTCGAGGTAAACATTTGTAAACACTGCTAATCAATTTCATGCAGAGAATATCACAATGTAATCCAGCTGTGCATGCAGGGCATCCAACTGTGCAGTTACAAGGCCTCACCCTTAAAGTTCCTGATGTTGCATTAAATGCATAATCATTCATTTCATGGAGCATCCAACTGTTAATTTTTTCCCAGACCTGCCCCTTCAACTCACTATCAAACTTTTTTAAGAAGTGACAAGTATCATGGACAAGCTCAGCATTCAAATCTGTCATGCATTATCCAAGACCGTAGCAACTGTAAGCAACACTAAATACTTAACAGACCCCTCTAATTGTGCTGCGCGCAGCCTCTTGGGGCAGATGTAATTAA
The DNA here is from genome assembly GCF_025860055.1 of Xyrauchen texanus. Classification (NCBI taxonomy): domain Eukaryota; kingdom Metazoa; phylum Chordata; class Actinopteri; order Cypriniformes; family Catostomidae; genus Xyrauchen; species Xyrauchen texanus. Next base: position 42,898,010 of record NC_068291.1, read on the forward strand.
GTGAGCCAAGTAAAAGCTAGTAAAACAGTAGGCCCAGATGGAAGCTTCATAACTCACTCAAGTGCACCATTAAAAATTCGCAGAAACAAGAAACTTAAAGCATTTAGAATTATTACGACTTCCTTAGGAAAGGAAATGACGATTAACAGACTCTTGAAGGGTTTGACTTGGAGCTTAAACCACAACACCCTGACACGAGGTGGAAAAAAAATCCCCCCCCACCCCCAAGACAGCTTGTGAAATACAAAATGCCCTCTAAGACAGGATGCATACAAGTTAACAAACATAGAGGATGTTTTTGTATTGCATAAGTCAAGGCTAGTGTTAATCTCGTCAACGACAAAGGATTTTTGCATTTGGGAGCGATAACAAAGATGAGATGAGAAACATGCATCTTGGTGATGATTGTTTTTTCACGATCATCCAAAATGTTAATTTAAATGAAAACAATATGAGACAAATATATTAACAATGCACTAATACAGTTTTTCAAATACAAATCTAGAAAGAACTGATTTAAATGATCCAGTCATAGTATATAGAGTATACACCGACGAGCCAAAGCTTTATGACCACATGCCCACCAAAACAGTGCCGACTCTCCGATGCATGGACTCTACAAGATCTCTGAAGGTGTCCTGTGGTATCTGGCACCAAGACATTAGCAACAGATCCTTCAAGTCCTGTAAGTTGCGAGGTGGAGCTGCCCTGAAACGGACTTGTCGGTCCAGCACATCCCATAGATGCTCAATCGGATTGAGATCTGGGGAATTGAGGCCAGGGCAACACCTTGAACACTTCAGCATGTTCCTCAAACAATTCCTGAACAATGTGTGCTGTGTAGCAAGGCGCATTCTCCTGCTGAAAGAGGCCACGGCCATCAGGGACTACCATTGCAATGAAGGGGTGTACTAATTTTAATTATCTATTAATTAAACATTAGAAGGAAGAAGAAAGGGCCACAACCTGAATATTGTTATGATATTATTGTAATTGCAATTAATAGACTGTTCATTAGTAGTTACTCAATAGTTATTTTTCCCGAAGCTGAATTAATAGATAATTAAAAGTAGTTCATCAGGAGGCATGACTGAATTCAATAGTTATTGATTAGCTAATTGTTACTTAACACAACTATAAAAGGCTATAACATACTGATTAGTTAACACATCTTCCTTAGTAGTTAATAGTAGTGACTTAAGTGTTAATGAAGAATTACTTATTAGTTCTGCAGTAATTCCTTATTAGTTATGCATTAAGTAAGATACAGTATTCTAAAGTGTTACCCAGACATCTCTCTATGTTGATAAATCTTTAAAATGTTTGAATAGTTGGTTAAAATTGAATCTGCTATAGTTTGATGCATGATTTCATCATTTTGCACATTATCATCAACAAAATATGTCATATAGTCAGACTGTAATTGACTAAAATATGTGAAATATTGACTAAATTTAAAAGACAAAAATTATGACTATTAAATAAAAAAAACTACTGATTTACAATGTTCAAGGCCAAGTAATGTGGTTATTAATAGGCCCAAAAACAAGTTTCTTTAGCTATAAACATGATTGCACATCCTGAATTGTAGTTATTGAAATATAAATGATTTAAATTTGGATTTTTTAGCTGATCAATCCTTTTAACGACCCAAAGAGAACACATTTGGATGAACATTTGTTTCTTAGGCCAAGAACGGCACTAATGACTTTTAACCCTCTTGGCTTCAAGATTGGGAAAATCTGCACCACCCAGAGAAACTGATCTCGCCCCTCCCAGCCGCCTCTGGACGTGCTGTAATGAGGTACTAAGACAGGGTGTATGATGCTTGCTTTCAGCTGGGAGCCTGGCACTAATGCAGAACCCACAACCAAGAGAATGGCATCTCCTCCGCCAATTCTGGCTACTATTAAAGCCGTTTGAAACCAGGCCCAGGTTTAATGGGCTGAACAACAGGGGAGTGGCCACTAAACACTTCATACCTGCACAAGTAGATAATTCACTTTTAGTCAGCCACAGTGATTCATCTTTAGTGCTTTTGAATGGGATTTTAATAAGACGGTTTTAAAGTGCATGATGATAATTAAACATCAATGAGTGCGGTTTGGAGCACTCATCGCTTCAAAGGTGATATGAATGTGGGGAGGCACCGATTGGGGAAGTTTGGGCAGATACTGATTCCAACAAAAAACAATAGGCAGATGCGATACCGATATTTTGCAACCATTCATTACTTTAATTACTTTTAAGTAAACAGTAAAAAAAAGAACAAAGGGGTACAAAAGCTGTTTTATTGTTCTGATGCATTGAACATGAATTGGATCTGTTGGCACGACTCAATGAAAGATTAATACAAGATATATAATGTATATAATACAATGTGTGTGTTAAGTGTTAAGCTACATGTAAATACACAAACGTAGTGATTATGGAAGTGTGTGTGTGTGTGTGTGTGTGTGTGTGTGTGTGTGTGTGTGTGTGTGTGTGTGTGTGTGTGTGTGTGTGTGTGTGTGTGTGTGTGTGTGTGTGTGTGTGTGTTTATTAATTATCCAAAGCACATGTTGTTGTTCTTAGACTAATATCTCTGCAGACACAGCAGCATAAACAACATCTGGACAGCTGATGAGACCGAAACGCTTGTGTAAATAGTATTTATTTATTTAGCTTTTTAGTTATTTGGCTGTTTGTTGCACAAAAACAAACTTCCTTTTTCAATGTAACTGATCAACTCCTCTAACGTGCTGGCCAAAGGGTCATAATTATACAATTGAGGAACATGTTCTTGATCACAAGCTCTCTTCATAATGTCCAAGCGGCGCATGCAAATACAGGCGTTCAAGTTTTATGGTAATATTCACAAGGGGGAGCGAGCACCTGTCAGGTACCATTGGGAGGTCCGATTCATTTTAACGGATTGATTCATTAAGAGTTGTTTCATTTAACTGGTTCAAACAACGGTTCACAACCGAGTCATCGCTCAAATGTGTTCTCAGAAGTCCCTGTGCAGCATTTTACATGTAATTTTTGTAGTCAAATAATTGTTTATCCCAATCGTTTAACTATATAGATTATCAAATGTTGATTATTGTTCCAAAATATTTGATAAGAACATCACAAACAATCCCTGATTGCACACGTACAACGTCTAATTAATTTACATGTTTACATCTGGAAGACATATTTAAAAAAAAATGTTTGGGTGAACTATCCCTTTAAATAAATGATTCAATGACTCCCATTACTCACTTTTGTCGCCACCTATTCACATAACGGAAATGGTAATCATTATCCTTTACATTATCCTTGACTTAACTAGTTTTAATCATGAACAGATTTAAAGGGACAGTACACCCAAAAATGAAAATGCTCTCATCATTTACTCACCCTCATTCCATCCCAGATGTGTATGACTTTCTATTTTCAGCACAACACAGAGATTTTTAGAGGAGCATCTCAGTTCTGTAGGTCCATACAATGCAAGAGAATGGTGGCCAGAACTTTGAAGCTCCAAAAAACACATAAAGGCAGCATAAAAGTAATCCAGTGACTCCAGTGGTTTAATCCATGTCTTCTGAAGTGTATGACAGATAAGTTATTTTTTACTATGCATTCTCCTCCCTGACCAGTAGGTGGCGATATGCATGAAGGATCGCAATCGCCACTAACAAAACAGGAAGAATGTGTAAGTGAAAGTAAAAGTGGAGATTTATTGTACAAAAGGATTTAAATATTGATCTGTTTCTCACCCACACCTATCATGTCACTTCGGAATGTATGGAGTCTTACTTTTATGCTGCCTTTATGTGCTTTTTGGGGCTTCAACGTTTTGGTCCCCATTCACTTGCATTGTATGGACCTTCAGAGCTGAGATATTCTTTTCTGAGAGAACCATTTCTGTGAACCATTCTTTTTTTAATAACCAGACAAACCAGAATGCTCGTTTTCTATACTTAAAAAAACAAACCAAAAAAAACAAGTAGGCCTACCGCTTTTACATTGAAGGATGATTTACGACTATCCGTGTTTGGTACTGAACCATAGATTGACATGATGTGCTCTCAGGCTCAACTGTCACACTGTTTATGATAAGTGAAGGTCTATACTATATGTATTGCATGTGTATAGCGTGCATAACTTTAGGTATCTTTTCAAAATGGTAATAAATAGTATGCTTGTATTCGAAAAAACCCTGTCGTCACACACACACACACACACACACTGAATGCGTTTCGTCAGGGCATGTTGCAGTTATTGTGACGCAGCAGCTTGCATTAACTCGTCTTTCATGTGGCCGTGCGTGTTTAGCATATGACCGTACAGACTCAAACACTGCACCCACTCGGCACGTCTTCTGATCAGCCTGTGCCCTATCTTTGAAAATCAGATTAAGGGTTTGTGTTTGTCTTTGGTTGCATACAAGTTATTATAGGCAGAGTATGACCTTGGTGTGTTCTAAATGAAAGAGGTTATGTCATGCGTTGACTGTAAAGGCATGTAATCTTTTTCCCCTTTGCTTTACTCTCGCTGGACTCTGATATTCTGTTCTCTAGATATGGCCCGGGTCCCTCCTTCAGTGAAAGTCTGAGATTTTTTCACCCATTTGTTTTTTTGTCTGCCAGTTGAATATCATTAATCTGATCATATAGGAATAGCACACCTCTCCTAAACACCTCTTAAACGGCATACAACATGTGCAGTTATTCCATACAGCGTAAAAGCAGCTTGAAAGGGCTTCCCTCTGCCAGGAGCTGTTCAATTTGTTTTCTAAAAACAACTTCATCATAAGTGACTTGCTGTATGCTTGTATGATGTCATTTAGTATATTCTTTGAAGTGTGCATCATTTCCTTTTCACCTCAGATTCGTTGTAAGTTTTTCCAAAATGTTTGGGAGCGTCCACCATCCAGCCAAACCGGCCTTTTCTCTTAAGACATGCAGGGTGAGATACGAAACAAACAAGTTTGCAAATGTTGTTGTAAATGGTCTGCGCCTTTTTAGCCTTAGCAGTATTCAAAGCGCTTTACACTGTGACTCATTCACCCTTTCATACACCAATGACGGCAGAGCTGCCATGCAAGGCACTAGCCTGCCATTGGGAGCAACTTGGGGTTCAGTGTCTTGCCCAAGGACACTTCGGCATGTGGAGTCGTGTGGGCCGGGAATCAAACCACCAACCTTGCGATTAGTTGCAACCCGCTCTACCACCTGAGCCCCAGTGAAACAAGGCAAAGCTGTTTTTTGTTTAAGGTGAATCAGAAAGGTGACCCTGTGTGTTTACTATATCAACAGTCACTTCTGAATAAATGTGTGTAAAATCAAACTAAAGTGTGATGAAGTAATTGACACCAAAGACTCTGTTGTTCATAAGCCATGGGAGATGAACTGGGGTAATGGTTGAGTAAATATGAACCAATATTAATATGTGCTGTATAGATAGTATGACTATACTCCATATGTGTCCGTTAAATTCAATATGTCACATTGTTTTGATATGAATGTGTGCATGAATCCAATCAATGAAGCGGCACACCATATCAACATATCTTGTCATTCAATCACTGTTTTGCTTAGCAATGATGCTTCAAAAATGTACAATACAATAATGAATCATTTCCATTGATCATGGATTGGCTCTGTTGAACAAATGACATGCCAACATTTTAAGTGAGCCACAATGAAAGATAAATACAACATTAAAAAGCTTGATTTGATAACATGACTATTAATGTGGAGAAAAAAGTTATTTTGCACTTCTTTTTTTAAAGCAAGAGAACTCACTTTTTACATATGATTACACATTCAAATGAACCCTGTAAAGCCTCAAATGTTTTTTTTTTTTTTTTTTACATTAATCTGTTTTAAGTACCATTAGACAAACTATACAAAATAAATCCTAAAAATGCAAAAAAAAAAAACAATAATAATAACAATAATAACGTATGTACTGTTTCATATTTGATACATGAGTCTTTAAAGGTCATTATCCTCCTGAGGCCCAGCAATTCATTCATGTGTAGGATATTTGCTATTGAGGTTTTTCTTACAAAAGTGGACATTTTTGTAAAATTATAAAATATTTTTTTCTATTAAGAAATGCCCGGAAACATCCAGGGTGGCAGCAGACATCTAGTGCATTGCAGACAACTGGATTTATGGCAAAATGTTGATTACGTTAATGATGTACAGGCTTTAGAAAATAGCGTATCAAATTTGATACAGGTGGCATTATGGGGTTAAACCCTTAAATGCACCATGGACACTCGCGCGCGCAAGAGCTTGTATTGCATGTGCAGGAGTTGTCACGTGATGGTTTAAAATGATCGTGCAGGTTCTCTTACCATAAACAAGAGTTTAAAACGCATGCGCGAGTTCTTCCTGTTTCCTTGTGCGACTGTAATCTGTCGTGTCCGCATGCATCAATAATTCGACCTGATTAATGGCATTAAAATACCTCCATGCACAAAGTTTAATATTTTTTTCTCATGTGTAATATAAAGAGATATGAAAAAAGTAAAGCATGTTGATTCGTATGCTTAACACATGCACGCGAGTACTTCCTGTTTCCTCGCGCTGCTGTAATCTATTGATTGTACGTCATTAATGCACTCTGATTAATGCAATACAGTACATTTACATAATTACAAAGGCATTGATTTGGCTTGAACATTGGTAGGGGTCAGGGCTGGACTGGTAATCTGGCATACCGGGCATTTTCCCGGTTGGCCGACGCACTTTGGAGCCAATCAGGGGAGGACTGACCATCGGGAGAACCGAGGGGTCCGGTGGGAAGCCGCGAAACAGGCCAAATGGTCCGCGATAAGCTAAAATGAGTCGCCGCATTATGCAGAACGGACCACAAAATGCTGCGATATGCTGAAAATGACAGCGAAAAGCCCTTGCTTAATTATAAATAAACTGCATGCTTACACGTATAAATAAAAAAATTATAATAATTAGATTTTACGCATTTAATTTCATAACAAATTTCCATCAGATTAAATTGAGTAATCTTTTTAATATATAATTTTTTTTAAAGTTTTATTTATTTTATTATGATGCAAAAAATTACACAATATAATATGATGGAATTTCATTACACAATTTACATGCGTTAATCTTAAAAATAGGTTAAAAATTATATATTTTTTTAGTGTATGACCTATATGAAGAAGGCTTTAATTGTCTATAATTTGAGTTAAATAATTGGCCAATAAAAATTAGTGGTCGATCCATCTGTGCATCCCTTATTTTATCCATCAGGAATAGAATGTATGGTGAAAAGAGGTCTATTTATTACAGGTGTTTGGAGGGGATAGGTTGCAAAATCCAAGAGCTTGGTGATGTCACACGAAAAGGAAAGTTGCTTGCCAGGAAGAGCAACGTATTACATTTTGACAAGCATTATTTTACGACCAGAAGAAAGAAGAAAATAGGGTCAGTTTTGATATCATGCAGCCTTTTAACACTTTTAAATGCTTAAATACTTACAATATTGCTGATTCAAGCTGTTTTCCACAAGATAAGTGAATTGTTAGCTTGTAAAATATGACAGGCTTAGGGCCTGGCCGTAAGCAATGTACAGTTGCAACAGCTTCTGTTGTGAGTCTATCCAAAAATGATTTCACAAGACTTTTGTGTCGGGCACAAGCATCTGACATTCTAAAGTCTAATGGATTCCTCCCGAGACCTCTCGGCCAAACAGACATATCTTTGTCTGAACTCTGTGCTTTCATAAGAGCAGTTAATTTGGTCAAAAGGCTTTCTAAAATGTTTATGTTCACACTGGGAGGGGGACAATGTGTCAGCATGACCTCTGACCTCGACTTCCCAACACTTCTTACACTGTGAGAACAACCATGCTTGCCGCTTAATTAGTTTTTAGGTCAAGCCTCCAAGCTGGGTTGGATTTCTCCTTGCGAATGAAAGATATATAAACATCCTGTTAACAAACCGATTGTGGCGATAACGCAGCCGGGACAGCAAACATGCTCGTAGCCTTTACACAGAGTGTTTGTTACAAAGGCAGCTGGCCTCAAAAAATGCGACTCTTGTAAAGTACGCAATGTAATGTAAGTCATGTTTACAAATAGGATTATGGATTTAGCTTTGCACTTAAAAAGTGAACGTCCATCCAGTAAAAATAGCTGTTTATTTGCCTGAGAAACGACATAAATATTTAACAATTGAGGAACACAGCGAGATTTTAAGAGCAAATGAATAAGCAGGATTCAGGTTCATGGAAACCTTATGGAGTCTCAAATTTATCCAAATTAAATACATTAGTTAAATATTTAGATGAATTAATACATAATTAAAAATGGCACTATTTTTACAAATATTTTAAATAATGTTTTGACTAAAAATTAAACTATTAAATAAGTAAATGTTTAATTTACCATATGTTTTGGTTTGATTTTCAGCACAAACTTTGTCTTTTCATTATCAGGGTTATTTATCAGATTTCTAGGGGCCGTTCACACAGGTACGTTTTTGCATCCCTCTGCGCTGTCTGTATCAAGTGCCATGAGCCCAGCGTTTTTAAGACGGTATGTCAAGTTTAAAGAACTTCAACTTTTTAACACCTGCATGCTATGCCATTTGTTGTTCCGCCTTTGGCTTTTCTTTTTTCCGATTTTTGATCATTTTTCTACTCAATTTGGAATGCCCAATTCCCAATGCGCTCCAAGTCCTCCTGGTGGCGTAGTGACTAGAATCTCAGTTGCCTCCATGTCTGAGACAGTCTATCCGTGCATCTGGAAAGTATTCGCAGTGCTTCACTTTTTCCACATTTTGTTATGTTACGGCCATATTCCAAAATGGATTCAATTAATTATTTTCCTCAAAATTCTACAAACAATACCCCATAATGACAACACGAAAGAAGTTTGTTTGAAATCTTTGCAAATTTATTTAAAAAAAAAAAAATCAATAAAAAAAAAAAATAATAAATCACATGTACATAAGTATTCACACCCTTTGCTCAATACATTGTTGAAGCACCTTTGGCACCAATTACAGCCTCGAGTCTTTTTGTGTATGATGCTACAAGCTTGGCACACCTATTTTTGGGCAGTTTCTCCCATTATTCATTTCAGGACCTCTCAAGCTCCATCAGATTGGATGGGGAGCATCGGTGCACAGCCATTTTCAGATCTCTCCAGAGATGTTCAATCGGGTTCAAGTCTGGGCTGTGGCTGGGCCACTCAAGGACATTCACAGAGTTGTCCCGTAGCCACTCCTGTCTTATCTTGGCTGTGTGCTTAGGGTCGTTGTCCTGTTGGAAGATGAACCTTCTCCCCAGTCTGAGGTCCAGAGCGCTCTGGAGCAGGTTTCATCTCTGTACATTGCTGCATTCATCTTTCCCTCGATCCTGACTAGTCTCCCAGTTCCTGCTGCTGAAAAACATCCCCACAGCATGATGCTGCCACCACTGCCTGGTTTCCTCCAGACATGACGCTTGCCATTCAGGGCAAAGAGTTCAGTCTTTTGTTTCTCATGGTCTGAGAGTCCTTCAGGTGCCTTTTGGCAAACTCCTGTGACTTTTACTGAGGAGTGGCTTCCGTCTGGCCACTCTACCATACAGGCCTGATTGGTGGAGTGCTGCAGAGATGGATGTTCTGCTGGAAGGTTCTCCTCTCTCCACAGAGAAACACTGGAGCTCTGTCAGAGTTTCTGTTTCTTGGTCACCTCCCTGACTAAGGCCCTTCTCCCCCGATCGCTCAGTTTGGCCGGGCGACCAGCTCTAGGAAGAGTCCTGGTGGTTCCAAACTTCTTCCATTTACGGATGATGGAGGCCACTGTGCTCATTGGGACCTTCAATGCTGCAGAAATTTTTCTGTACCCTTCCCCAGATCTGTGCCTCGATACAATCCTGTCTCGTAGGTCTACAGACAATTCCTTGGACTTCATGGATTGGTTTGTGCTCTGACATGCACTGTTAACTGTGGGACCTTATATAGACAGGTGTGTGCCTTTCCAAATCATGTCCAATCAACTGAACCACAGGTGGACTCCAATCAAGTTGTAGAAACATCTCAAGGATGATCAGTGGAAACAGGATGCACCTGAGCTCAGTTTTGAGTGTCATGGCAACGGCTGTGAATACTGATGTACATGTGATCGTTTTTTATTTTTAATAAATTTGCAAAGATTTCAAACAAACTTCTTTCACGTTGTCATTATGGGGTATTGTTTGTAGAATTTTGAGGAAAATAATTAATTTAATCATTTTTGGAATAAGGCCGTAACATAACAAAATGTGGAAAAAGTGAAGCACTGTGAATACTTTCTGAATGCACTTGTATCACGTAGGTTGTTGAGCGCGTAACCGTGGAGACATAGCGCTTGTGGAGGCTTCTCGCTATTCTCCACGGCATCCTCGCGCAACTCCCCATGCACCCCATCGATAGTGAGAACCACATTATAGCGACCACAAGGAGGTTACCCCATGTGACTCTACCCTCCCTAGCAACCAGGCCAATTTGGTTGCTTAGGAGACCTGGCTGGAGTCACTCAGCACACCCTGGATTTGAACTCATGATTCCAGGTGTGATAGTCAGCGTCTTTACTCGCTGAGCTACCCAGGCCCCTGCCTTTTGGCTTTGTTAATTTAAGAGCACGTTCTGTGTGAACGGACCATTAGTGAGTCAAATTTCATGCATAAATGAAAATAAAAAAAATATACTCAAAGCTACAATAATGACAGGTTAAAAAAAAAAAGCTACTAAAATAAAATACTTGCAACATATTTGATTTAGTGATTAATGTCATGAATTTATAGTATTTTCAAATGATTTTAATATGATTTAAATATTGACTTTTTTAATTTAGAGATATTTAGCCCAACATAAAACCTGAAAATATCAGGGAATATAAAAATTTTGAATTTCGGGCCTAAACAGAGCAAATTAATAAAATAGTATATAGACTGTTACGACCCCAAGATGGTCTAGGGGTGTAGGGGCGTAACATTAAATGTAAATATTACAATTATTTTTGTAATTATTATAAAATAAATAAAATAAAATGTTTTCCTATATGCTTAGCATTCAAAAATAGCCATTTCTAGCCAATAACATATTTTAGAGCTATCATTATAAAATAATTTGTAACAATCCTTATCCAGTACTCACAAACCATAGCAAGAAATGAATTGGGTAAAAAGTGTGGGAACCCCAAATATGGTTTATACAAGATATCTTATTCCATGTTTCATAATTTGCAGCTCTTTTGCAAAATAAATAATAATTTTGGGTTAAAAGTGGCAAAGTTTCCAAACCAAAAAAACATGTGACATATGTAAAAACTTATCCCAACTGATAATAAATAGCATGTTCCACATGATCTTGAGGCAGAACCTTTTTGATGTTTTTTCAACCTGTAACACATTTGTGATATTACTACAGAACTATTTTCATAGAACAAATTGTCCTTGAGTCTGGAAACTATTTGAGCTTAATATACCATGGCAGGCACCTGCATTGTGGTTTTTTCTTTGCGGGTTGAAAACGTTCGGTTTAATCAAGTGTATACAGCACTGCAGAATGTCTATATTACTTTTCCATCTGTGAAACGCTCTTGACTTTGAAGTTGCGTCCATTCAAACAATATTTAGTTTAACACATTAAGTTTAGGGTGTGAATAGTTAATAAACAAATCTTGCGTTCAAAGGCGTGAAACTGCACAGGAGAACGCAGGCAGTGATGGGTGTCACTGGATTACAAAGTAATTAGCTAATGTAATCGAATTACTTTTATGCACCAAAAGTACTTTACATTTGAAATTCTTGTAATCATATTACAGTTGCTGACTCTCAATAAGAGTAATTTTAAATACATTTCCTGGGTTACAAATTGTTCTAAAATCCGAGTTACCGTAGACTCAGTTTGAACCAGTCTGGCCATTCTCTTTTGACCTCTCTCATCAACAAGGCGTTTCCGTCCACAGAACTGCCGCTCACTGGATGTTTTTGGTTTCTGGCACCATTCAGAGTAAATTCTAGAGACTGTTGTGGGTGAAAATCCCAGAAATACTCAAACCAGCCCGTCTGACACCAACAAACATCCAATCGATTATCTAATCAGCCAATCGTGTGGCTGCAGTGCATAAAATCATCCAGATAAGGGTCAGGAGCTTCAGTTAATATTCACATCAACCATCAGAATGGGGAAAAATCTCAGTGCTTTGTACCGTGGCATGATTGTTGGTGTCAGATGGGCTGGTTTGAGTATTTCGGGGATTTTAACGTATTAGTGTGAACGTGGCTCAATCGACAGTATTTGTGGCATAATATTGATTATTATCAATATTATCAATACATTTTGTTCCTCGTCTATTTAAAAAAAAAAAAAAAAGGAAAAATCACTTAAAGGCTCTTTCAATGGAAGTAAATGAGGAAAGTCGATAAACGTTAAAATACTCACTGTTTCAAAAGTATAGCCTCTAAACGTAAACATGTCACCTTGTTGTTAACTTGTTAACCCCCCTATGGTATTTGGTCATTTTTGAGAAAAAATAAATTTTCCTCAATTAATAAAATTGGTTTCCTTTATCTGAGCAGTACAAGACTTGACTTTTCCTCCATTTGCCATCTGAACATGCAAAAAAGATTAAAAAAAAGTGGCCGTAAATAAGCGACACCTTTGGTTTTCATGGTCGGAATTGACCAAACATTGAAAATGAATGGGAAAGACTAAAAACAGAGAATTGTTTTTCTTATCTGTCAAATACATTCAATAAATCAGCCACAATGCAGAAAAAAACAGACAGAAATTACAGGGTGAGACTCTAAAACATCCTCAATGCAAAACACACACACACACACACACACACACACACACACACACACACACTTGCACACAAAAATAAACTAGTGATACATTAACACAGAGCTCTTTTTAACATTGGTCAAAAAAACTAAAACATTAAATCTGTCACAATGCTAAGCACACACTCAGAAATTAAGGGGTGATCATTTTTACTTTAGAAACTTTGAAATGTCAAAATGTTTACTCTGATTCTTCTGTTTTATACTCTAATTGAATTTTCAGAATTTTGCAGTTCATTATTGATTCTTGATGTGCATTTTCTTGAGATTATTATGCATTTAATTTAAGTTATTTACATTTACATTTATGCATTTGGCAGAGTTATGAAATGTTTATGTTTGAAATAAATGATTAGTAGAAAAATGTGTATTCTGTGTCTTCTCTTTGTAACACCATGGTCAGGTTTGATTGCGAGCTTAATGACATTAACTGCAAAAACTGACACTTCAAATTAATTTATAATGCTAAACTTTGACAAATGATAGTTTGATAATGTCTAAATATATATATATATATACATATATGTTTATGGACTGGCCCCATTCACTTCCATTGTAAGAGTCTACAAGGGACGAGTGGAAAATATTTTCTGTGAAAAATCGACATTAAGTTAAAAATGTCGATTAAGCTTAACCTGTTCCTTTAAGAGATAAGCAAATAAGGAGTGGTGGAGTGGTGGTGGCATAGTGGGCTAAAGCACATAACTGGTAATCAGAAGGTTGCTGGTTCGATCCCCACAGCCACCACCATTGTGTCCTTGAGTAAGGCATTTAACTCCAGGTTGCTCCGGGGGGATTGTCCCTGTAATAAGTGCACTGTAAGTCACTTTGGATAAAAGCGTCTGCCAAATGCATACATGTAAATAAAACTTGTTACATATATAAATATGCTGTTCAAAGGTTAAGAAATCCCACACACACTCAAGGATACTGTGAAAAAATGTTTTGAGGCGCTCGATTAGTCCAAACAGTTTTGAGGGGCCAAACTGGGTGGTGGGAAAGTCTTGCATGCCTTCGAGCTTGACAACAGACTGTGACTGCAGGAACTGCACGAGCAGTCAAAGCCGAGCATGACAGTGGAACAGAGGAGTCGATATTTAATCAACCCCATGCCGCGGCAGCTTTTGAATGTTTTATGGCGCTTTTCTCTGATGATTACCTTCCCATTACGGTATCTTGTCACCGGTTGAAGGGAAAGCTTTTAGTCACTATTGTCTGGGCTCAGCGCAGGTTTGGTGTCCTCCAGGGTTGGACTCTATTGTCAAGCTGTCAGCTCGCTGCTGGCCTGTTCCCCCACTATATACTCTGTTTCACATGCCCCCAGAACGCTGACTTACCACACCTGCCATTCACACTCGAGCGTTCGCGATGGGCGCAATAAAGTGAATGAGAGTTATGAAGAGAGAGCGTCTACCACACAAGCTGCATGAATGAACGCAGTTTAATTTACTGCTCTCCATGAGCGAAACGGGATTATAAAATGCCACGTTTCATAGAGCGAAAGAACTCTGGAAAGGGTCTCGGCCGGTTGGGCTACATGACAAGTGAAGGGTGCAGCCATTGTGGTGGCGATATTATTAAAGAGGCCATATTCTACACTTTTCCAACATTTTTTCCCCTTGACTCCAATGTTAGACTTGGTCAAGGTTTCTTATACCAAAAAATACACTTTGGAGAGACCTGTGTCTTAAAGACTAGGGTAGCGTTGCACCAGCTGGGCATCAGGTTAAAAGGTTAAAAGTAAGAACTAAGTAGCTACTTGTTGGTTTTTAACTAAGTCAGTGCTTAAATGTCCAATTTGTGAAATTATTCATAATTTTTTTTAACCCTGTCAACTTGAATATTATGTTATTGCAATATAATTATAGTGTTCAGTTAAGAAATTATGATATATGGATTATGAAACTATTATTATCATTATCATTATTAATCAACAGTAATTCACTTCTTTAATCATTTCTTAACTTATCCGTTAAAGAGTTGGCAACAGCTCTTGTGAAATGCTCTCATCTTCCTTTATGTCCACAAAAACTTGGAGTCATGAGGTTATTTCAGATTTGTATAGTAAATTATAGTGGCAAAACAGATGTGAAATTACACAAATATGCAATTAAAGTGAATCTGGAGTGCTTATTAAGACAGCACGACACACTTCATACAAACAGCAGCACAATTACAGTAAGTGCATCATAGCGAGCAGCGCATTTAGACTATTTATTTATATATTAAACTCAATTGCAGGCCTCGAGGTTTGATAATCGCACTGGGTCATATCGTGATTTCTATTTTATTTCGATTAATCGTTCAGCCCTAGAAAATAGTACATTTCAGTATGTAAATAAGAACCAGGAACTGTATCATAAATAAGGAACAATAAATAAATACTGGAAAATTCGGCGTTATTCATTTTAATACCCAATATATTTAGTGTTTCGTATGTTTTGTTACTTTACATCGTAGCCGGTACTAAGATGTGGTTTTTGGGAGCATATTTTGACCTTCATGGTTGGCAAATTGTTGTCTCTTCATTGGACCAGAGATTGGTGTCAGAAGTTTCTCTGAGGTCCTAAAAGAATGTTGGGGGGCAATGCCCACACTAGTCCCCCCCTAGAACTGGCCATGCTTTGCACACCAGTGACACAGGGTGATATACACCGGAAAGTAAATGGTCTGCACTTACATTTGGCTTTTTAACCTTAGCAGTATTCATAGCGCTTTAAACTGCGTTTCATTCACCCATTCACACACCAATGATGGCAGAGCTGCCATGTAAGGTGCTAGCCTGCCATTGGGAGCAACTTGGGGTTCAGTGTCTTGCCCAAGGACACTTCGGCATGTGGAGCCATGTGGGCCAATGAATTGAACCAGCAACCCTGCGATTGGTGGCCGACCTGCTCTACCACAGCCGCCCCTGTGCAATGATTTAGATCAGTTTCATTTCTAATATTTCCCATAAATGTAAACGAGTGTAAATGGCAACATCATCATTTATGTCTAAAGTATGTCGCACAAAACAAGAGATCATTGATATCAATTTGCATTTTAATTCCAACCGTTACTCCTGGTCGGAGACTTCCGGAAATATTCATTTACACTTAGGTTTATGTCTCACCTACATTTATTGGAGCAATGCTCAATTATTTAGTAGTGTGTAAAGTGTAGCTCAGTGCCCAGTTACTCTATAACTAGTCTAAGTTGTAACTTGCTCAAAGGCTGGTTGAACTGACCCCTGAATATCATTAAACCTTGGACGTGGCTACTTTCGACTTTGGCCAGTAAGTAACCATCTAGCAACCACATAGCAATGCACTAACAACCACTCCTTAACACCCTGAAATTGTGGTGGCGACTTTTTCCTTGGGAAAGCACACTCAGTTTTTATTTAGAAAATGTATAAATCAAGTTTATAAATCTTCATCGAGGATATGAAGGACAAAGAGCTGCTCTCTTTAACCACATTGTGCTTTTGGCAAGCAAACATATTGTGTGTCACGTTTAGCTATCGCCACATTACACATTGAGTTTCTTTATTGTGGTTTGAGTAACCACAACCTTCAACAACACTTCCTCCACAAGAGAAGCCTCCTAAGATCTGGGTCCTACAGAGTGAGCTAGACCAATAAAATGACTGAAACTTGCTGGTTAGTATAAATGTGTTTCACAGTGGCCACAACGTCGTGATCAAAGACTGCGTGCCCATGGCGATAAGATCTGTTTGTGTAGGCCGTGCTCCACCAGCCCAAGCTGCTAGGCTCACCCGCGGCTGCCTGTAAAAGGAAATATCACACACGGCTGATGTCTTTTCCGAGGAAGTACTTTTAGCTGGTAATTATTGTCTGGGCGTAAGCCCTTCCTGTTTGATGAGACGGCGGACAAAATAACCCCAAGAATCATTTCCGTGATGTAAACTGTTTATTTAAGACGTATATACTCAGAGCGAAGAATTTACAGATTTTTCTGCAGGCAAAAATGGTCTGTCCTCCATTTAAGAGTATTTAAAGGAAAATTACGGCAATATCGAAAATTCTTTACTCGTTTACTCACCCTGATGTCGATCAAAACCCACATGACATCCTTTCTTCCGTGGAGCTCAAAAGATGATATATTGCAGATAAACTGTGAGTTTACATGAGATGAAAGCCAATAGTGACTAGTGGCTGTCCAGCTCCAAAAAGGACAAAAAAGCTCTAGAAACTCATACAGATTTGTTTAATTGTTTAATGTCAAAATGCCATTCATGCTCATTTGCTTAAAACCTAAAGCAATGCATCTTGACAAAGCAAGTTTAAAAATGCACAATATAATTACAGTAATTGAAATATATGAAAATTGCAACACGTCTATTGTGCTTTTGTCTTTTAATAGTCTTTTAACCCTGTTGCCTCTAGTTTGCTTTCATTCTGCGTCAGAAAAAAAAAGTCATACGTATGAGTTTGGAATGACATGAGGGTGAGTAAATAATGACAGAATTTTTATTTGTTGGGTGAATTTACCTCTAAGAATATGAATATACACATAATCTATAACAGGGTTTCCCAACCACTCTGCCGCGGCACACTAGTGTCACATTGGTCACTTTTGTGAATGTTCAGAGCAGTGCAAAAGTGAGTGATATTTATACATGTAAAGGGTCATCACATGACTCGTGTCAGCGCTGCAGAATACATTGAAGTCTATGAAGCGAGTGATATTTATACATGTAAAGGGTCATCACATGACTCGCGTCAGCGCTGCAGAATACATTGAAGTCTATGAAGCGAGTGATATTTATACGAGTAAAGGGTCATCACATGACTCACGTCAGTGCTGCAGAATACATTGAAGTCTATGAAGTGAGTGATATTTATACGAGTAAAGGGTCATCACATGACTCGCGTCAGTGCTGCAGAATACATTGAAGTCTATGAAGTGAGTGATATTTATACGAGTAAAGGGTCATCACATGACTCGCGTCAGCGCTGCAGAATACATTGAAGTCTATGAAGCGAGTGATATTTATACGTGTAAATGGTCATCACATGACTCGCGTCAGTGCTGCAGAATACATTGAAGTCTATGAAGCGAGTGATATTTATACGTGTAAATGGTCATCACATGACTCGCGTCAGCGCTGCAGAATACATTGAAGTCTATGAAGCGAGTGATATTTATACGTGTAAATGGTCATCACATGACTCGCGTCAGCACTGCAGAATACATTGAAGTCTATGAAGCGAGTGATATTTATACGTGTAAATGGTCATCACATGACTCGCGTCAGCTGCAGAATACATTGAAGTCTATGAAGTGAGTGATATTTATACGTGTAAATGGTCATCACATGACTCGCGTCAGCCTGCAGAATACATTGAAGTCTATGAAGCGAGTGATATTTATACGTGTAAATGGTCATCACATGACTCAGCGTCAGCACTGCAGAATACATTGAAGTCTATGAAGCGAGTGATATTTATACGTGTAAATGGTCATCACATGACTCGCGTCAGCGCTGCAGAATACATTGAAGTCTATGAAGCGAGTGATATTTATACGTGTAAATGGTCATCACATGACTCGCGTCAGCGCTGCAGAATACATTGAAGTCTATGAAGCGAGTGATATTTATACGTGTAAATGGTCATCACATGACTCGCGTCAGCGCTGCAGAATACATTGAAGTCTATGAAGTGAGTGATATTTATACGTGTAAATGGTCATCACATGACTCGCGTCAGCGCTGCAGAATACATTGAAGTCTATGAAGCGAGTGATATTTATACACGTAAAGGGTCATCACATGACTCGTGTCAGTGCTGCAGAATACATTGAAGTCTATGAAGTGAGTGATATTTATACTGCAGAATACATTGAAGTCTATGAAGTGAGTGATAGTTATGAGTAAATGGTCATCACATGACTCGCGTCAGTGCTGCAGAATACATTGAAGTCTATAAAGTGAATGATATTTATACGTGTAAATGGTCATCACATGACTCGCGTCAGCGCTGCAGAATACATTGAAGTCTATGAAGCGAGTGATATTTATACGAGTAAAGGGTCATCACATGACTCGCGTCAGCGCTGCAGAATACATTGAAGTCTATGAAGCGAGTGATATTTATACGTGTAAATGGTCATCACATGACTCGCGTCAGCGCTGCAGAATACATTGAAGTCTATGAAGTGAGTGATATTTATACGTGTAAATGGTCATCACATGACTCGCGTCAGCACTGCAGAATACATTGAAGTCTATGAAGCGAGTGATATTTATACGTGTAAATGGTCATCACATGACTCGCGTCAGCGCTGCAGAATACATTGAAGTCTATGAAGTGAGTGATATTTATACGTGTAAATGGTCATCACATGACTCGCGTCAGCTCTGCAGAATACATTGAAGTCTATGAAGCGAGTGATATTTATACACGTAAAGGGTCATCACATGACTCGTGTCAGTGCTGCAGAATACATTGAAGTCTATGAAGTGAGTGATATTTATACTGCAGAATACATTGAAGTCTATGAAGTGAGTGATAGTTATGAGTAAATGGTCATCACATGACTCGCGTCAGTGCTGCAGAATACATTGAAGTCTATAAAGTGAATGATATTTATACGTGTAAATGGTCATCACATGACTCGCGTCAGCGCTGCAGAATACATTGAAGTCTATGAAGTGAATGATATTTATACGTGTAAATGGTCATCACATGACTCGCGTCAGTGCTGCAGAATACATTGAAGTCTATGAAGTGAATAATATTTATACGTGTAAAGGGTCATCACATGACTCGCGTCAGCGCTGCAGAATACATTGAAGTCTATGAAGCGAGTGATATTTATACGTGTAAATGGTCATCACATGACTCGCGTCAGCGCTGCAGAATACATTGAAGTCTATGAAGCGAGTGATATTTATACACGTAAAGGGTCATCACATGACTCGTGTCAGTGCTGCAGAATACATTGAAGTCTATGAAGTGAGTGATATTTATACTGCAGAATACATTGAAGTCTATGAAGTGAGTGATAGTTATGAGTAAATGGTCATCACATGACTCGCGTCAGTGCTGCAGAATACATTGAAGTCTATGAAGTGAATGATATTTATACGTGTAAAGGGTCATCACATGACTCGCGTCAGTGCTGCAGAATACATTGAAGTCTATGAAGTGAATGATATTTATACGTGTAAATGGTCATCACATGACTCGCGTCAGTGCTGCAGAATACATTGAAGTCTATGAAGTGAGTGATATTTATACGTGTAAAGGGTCATCACATGACTCGCGTCAGTGCTGCAGAATACATTGAAGTCTATGAAGTGAATGATATTTATACGTGTAAATGGTCATCACATGACTCGCGTCAGTGCTGCAGAATACATTGAAGTCTATGAAGTGAATGATATTTATACGTGTAAATGGTCATCACATGACTCGCGTCAGCGCTGCAGAATACATTGAAGTCTATGAAGCGAGTGATATTTATACGTGTAAATGGTCATCACATGACTCGTGTCAGCACTGCAGAATACATTGAAGTCTGAAGTGAGTGATATTTATACGTGTAAAGGGTCATCACATGACTCGCGTCAGCACTGCAGAATACATTGAAGTCTATGAAGCGAGTGATATTTATACGCGTAAAGGGTCATCACATGACTCGCGTCAGCGCTGCAGAATACATTGAAGTCTATGAAGTGAGTGATATTTGTACGCGTAAAGGGTCATCACATGACTCGTGTCAGCGCTGCAGAATACATTGAAGTCTATGAAGTGAGTGATATTTATACGTGTAAATGGTCATCACATGACTCGTGTCAGTGCTGCAGAATACATTGAAGTCTATGAAGTGAGTGATATTTATACTGCAGAATACATTGAAAATTAAATGAAGGGTAGTAATAAATTATGACCGAATTTTTACGACCCTGTCGGTCGATGGGAAAGTCTAACACAAGCACGGTATGTGATTTGTTTTTGTTGTTGTATTTTTCTTTGCATAGCCGAATTTCAAACATTACAAGTAAACATGCTACAGACGGACAGAAAACATGGACAAGTTCTTGAAAAGGAAAAATATTATTGATGGTTAGCCGATGTGGGATAGTGGTGTGCCGTAGAAGTTTTTAGTCCTAAAAAGTGTGCCGTGGGAAACACTGCTCTATGAACATGTGCCATCTGAGGACGTTTTAAAATGACAGAAAATATTTCAGATATGCATTCTGATTTAGCATCTTTGAAGGTTTATTCTAGGAAATTCTTTCTTATGACATCACCAACGATTTGTCAGATATCAGTGCAGTTCATTATTTGCATCTGTTATATTTTAGGCAAAACTATAAGCAGATTAGATCTCAGCTTCCACTTCCAATGACATGGTTACATTTGTATCTTGTTTCAGTGCATACTTGATTACATCAAAGTCTGTGATTATGCCTGCATACTTCACTGCACGTGTTATTCTCGTGAGAACATGTCACATTTGAACCTAAAATTAAAAGAATGTAAGAAAGGAAGCTGCACTTCAACAATGGCTATTTTTGGGGTGATTGAAATATTTGTATTGTGACATTATTTTCATGACAAGCACATTTGTAATTCTCATTACTGTACAGTTTTACTTTGAAAGTCTATTTTTTTTAAATCTTATATTCCTATTATGAATTACTGCATACATTTCTGTAATACAAGTATCTTTAATGCAGTTCAACAAATACTAACATGAGGTATGAATACTCCATAATTTGTATAATATATAAGTATATTTTTCACACATTATGTACAATTACATATCACTACAGTAATGACTATTTGTTTGCATTAGAGTAAGACAAATTTGGTGGGAAACAAATGTTCTTAAAGGAATATTCCGTGTTCAAAACATGTTAAGGTCAATCTACAGCATCTACATAATGTTGATTACCACAAAAAATAATTTTGAGTCGCCCCTCTAATTTAACCCTCCTATGGTATTGAAAAATCATCATCTCATTTTGGTATTGGCGGTCATTTTTGACCGGAAGAGTAAGATGTGTAACACGTTTTTTTTTATGATGATGATGATGATGATGATACCATTTCTTCTTCCCTGAAGGACAATACAATTATTAAACATTTCTTTTGGGATTTTATTTTGATATTATTTACATGTACATTTCTAAATTTTACCATTAATTTGCATATACAAATAATAATTTTTTTTAATTATTATTCATAAACTACACTTCTACAAGCTGAAACATGAAGAAAATATGAGAATGTGAGGCAGATTTCTACTATCTGGTGAACAAAATATGGTTACACATTAATTTTAATATGTCCTTGTTACAGTGTAATTACACATATAATTATTGATTATTAGTAATTAACAACATGTACTTACTATAGGTTTAGGGTTAGGTTAAGGGTTTGGTTTAGAGTTAGGTGTGTGTGTGTGTGTGTGTGTGTGTGTGTGTGTGTGTGTGTGTGTGTGTGTGAGCATGCGTGTGTGTTTGTGAGAGAGAGTGTGTGTGAGAGAGTGTGTGAGAGAGTGTGTGTGAGAGTGTGTGTGAGAGTGTGTGTGTGAGAGTGTGTGAGAGAGTGTGTGTGTGTGAGAGTGTGTGCTCTTTGTATCTTTGTGTACGTGTGAGCATGTGCGCGTGTGTGTGAGCGTGTGTGTGAGCGAGCGTGTGAGCGTGCGTGTGTGCGTGCACACAAGTTAGAGGTCTGCGACCCGACCTGGGCCCGATGGGACTCGAGAACCCGATGGGTTTCGGGCTGGGTTTGGGTCTGTTCTTCAAGTAGGGGTTCGGGTTTGTATGAATGAAAAAATAAACAGGCTAAACACTGTGTCAAGTTAAAAAGAAAGTAAAATGTTCAAAAACACATGTCGAGACACCTGCGCTCGGTTTCATTCTTTACGGTGCATCTAGATTTTTTTTTAGCGCAGTTGTCACAAAGATTGAACAATATGAACAAGTTCAGACTGCATAGAGGGGACTGTTTCAATGTTTCATATCATTCCAGATTCTTCTGCATCAAGTGAAGTTTCAGCAAATAAATGTAGTAAAGTAGTAAAATTCTCTGACTTTACACAGAAAATGTAATTAAATGATTTTATCATACTAAAATCATGTTGATACACATATTGTAGAAGTCTTGTGGATATACTTTTGAAAATGTGAGTATTTTAACATTCAAAATTTGGCGCCCATTCGCTTCCATTGTAAGTGCAATGCAGATCTTCCTTTTTTTTGTATCCATTTTTGTAGTAATCAATATTATGCCACAAATGCTGTCGATTGAACTTGTATTGAACCAGGAATATTCCTTTAATTGTCACTACAAAAGATGTGAATGTAATGATGTGAATGTAAAATAAATATATATATATTTTTTTACATTTTGGAATAAATTTGACCCCGGCATGTTCTTGACAAGTTTTGTGAAATTCACCTGGAATAATCTGAATTCAATATTGTGGGTAAATTATTTTGTCTATATTTTTTTAATGTGTAAATATCAAGGAAATTTCAAATTTAACTAATGTTTTGTGCTCATTCACACGGATGTTAATATGTGTTTCTTTATCAAGGCAGTATAATTTCCTCAAGTGAACGTGTGCATGACCGTATATCTGAACTGCATATTTGAAAGCCATCCGGACTATGACAGATCTCATTTCCTGTCCCAAAGGATCAACTGTAACCATATCCAGTTGACCTCTGCCATCACTGTCTGTGGATATGATACCATTGTAAAAGACAATGACTGAGTATCAGAGAGCATTATGCATTTTTTTTTTGTCCTCCATGATTGTATTTAAAAAATAATTCCATTGAGCATTGTGTCTGGTGCTGTCAAGCTAATAAACGTCATTTAAATCGTCATGCCATGTTCGTTACAGTGAACTCTGTTGTTACTCCACAGCAGTCCATTGAACTTGAACAATAAAGAGAAGTGAATAAACAAATTGAACCAGGGTCATGACATGCAGCGAATGCAAGGTCTAGATGAAAACGCCAGGATCACTTTCAGGTGAGCTCCAGGTAAACAGTCCAACTAATGCTTGATTGCTGGCCCTCTAGTCTAAGTTCTGAGGGTAGAGCGTTCCATAGTTTCGGAGCATAATAAGAGAACGCCCTGTCACCCATAGAGCGTAAACGAGTCTGAGGAATGGTTAAAAAACAGATTTAGAGGAGCGGAGATCGCGCTTTGGTGTGTACATGGTTAAAAGCTCAGACAACAATACATATGTGGCAGGGCGGAGGGTGGGGCCGGGTCGTGATTCTACACACACGGTCCCTTAACAGGCTAAATAAGCTACCGAGAGGGATAAAGGCCGACTGCGGAGGATGGTGCGGGAGAGAGAGATCGTTTACGGACATGTCCGTCATGTGTGTGTTTGTGTCTTTTGTTTAAGTTTATCATTAAAATATTATTTATATTGCCAAGCCGGTTCTCGCCTCCTTTCCATTGAACTGCTTTACACTGGTACTGAAACCCGGGAAGGAGGAGGAGCAGCCGCGGCCATCTGCCAGGGGACAAGGAGCCCGGCCGCCTGGAAGCGGAGGAACGGCCGCCAACCACGAGGGGAGAAGGGGCTCCTAACCGACTGCCTGGAACGGTCAGGGCCACTGCCAGGGGCAGAGGACTCCGCTACCAGCCGCTGAAAAGTGGCGGGGTCTGAGACCGCCGACCGCGAGCGGGGAGGGGCTCGCTGCCGACCACCTGGAGCGAGAGAAACACTGCCAGGGGCGGGTGAGACCCCTTCTGTTCCCCGAGAACGTGTTGGAGCGTTCCGTCCGCCAGGGGCTGGAGGACTGCCTCCGATCCACCCAGAGAGGCGCGGCTGACGTCCGTTAGAGGAGGAGTGGCTACGGCATATCGGAGAACTGGCGAGTAAGTGTTTTTTTTTTTCGTCTCTCTCTCCTCTCTCCCTCACTTGGCATTTCCCTCTCGTTTCAATTTTACAGTGTTTTTAGGGGGTGCGCACTGTTACAGGAAGTACCCCCCCATTTTTATTATTTTTGTTTCCCTCCCCTTGTCCCCTCCCTCATTCAGGTAGATGGGTATGACCTGCCAGCAGAGGGGGCGAAAGGCACGCCCCTCCCCAGGGAAAGGGGGGGGGGAGGGTGTACGTCATGCCGGGGGCACCCCAGCCTGAGAGAACGAGGGAGGAATGTGGCAGGGCGGAGGGTGGGGCCGGGTCGTGATTCTACACACCCGGTCCCTTATCAGGCCATTTATGCCTCCGAGAGGGATAAAGGCCGACTGCGGAGGATGGTGCGGGAGAGAGAGATCGTTTACGGACATGTCCGTCATGTGTGTGTGTGTTTGTCTTTTGTTGAAGTTTTTCATTAAAGTATTATTTATATCGCCAGGCCGGTTCTCGCCTCCTCCTTTCCATTGAACTGCTTTACAACATACTAAAAAATAAAGGCCCCAAAATTGAACCCTGTGGGACACCAGATTGGACTGAACCAATCTCAGACCTGTAACCACCTAAAGAGACAAACTGTCTATGAGGTAACAGAGAGGCATACCTCTCCGTAAGAGGTAACTGTATGTGCTGAGGCTTAATCTTTATAATAGGGGTTTGTTTAAATCCCTAACTCTAAGTAGCAATGGTAAAAGTGATGCTTTAACACTAATAATCTGAAAAAAAAAACTTCAGGCAAATATTGTGTTTTCTCTCTTCTATACAGCTTTTAGAAATTACATTATTTTACAAGACAGTTTGTATATAGCCTGTCTCTATTGTTGTATAGCCTGTCTCACAAAATGTTCACAATGTATTAATTTATCCCCATTTATACACAGTACTTTTTCAAGAATGTTGGCTTTTTGGCTGACATGTGTTTACAGGGAGTCTACATTGTACAGATGAATTATTTGTTTTAGGCCTTTTTGCTTTCTGAAAATGACTTGCATACTTTGGCAAACCCTTTAAAATGATTTCGGAGATTTGTAACTGAGAATTTCCTTCACATTTAACTCACTTTCCCCAATAATAGTAATAAAAAGTTATTTTGCATTAGAATAAAAAATAAATAAATATGGAGCTAAAATGTGTCACAATGCAAAAAATATTATTGATCCTTAAATTAGGCTTTATTTTCATTATGCAATGTCATTTTCTAATATTGAATTTTACAAATTGAATATACAGAACCCCCTATGTTTTTCTAATATATGTTAGGCCTTTTTTATTTCTGAAAATGACTCGTGCATGCTTTTGCACACTCGAAAATTATTTAGATTAAAGATTTAGATTTAGATGTGGGAATTTCCAAGTTTGCATGATAAACCGTCATCAAGTATATCTTGCAATTGGAACCTATTTTGCTTATGTAACAGATTAGACACTTACGTACATATACATGCTGTGATTATGTATCATTTTAACATTTATAATTTTTATCATTAATATCTCCATTTCTAGAGACTACATACATAAACTCTGTAAAAATGTGTAACCAGACCTGGTCGCCCCACTCCGGATGGGACTTGAACCGGCGTCTCCGGCATGCGAGGCGGGTGCGCTAACAAGGAGGCTAAAGGCTACAGCCTCTAGCGTCAGTCGCTAGTGCACCCCTTGAGGTCAGGAGAGTGAGGATTACACACTGCACAGCTATCTCCCGTTACACTCACCCCCCTAAACCTCACTCCCATCTGGGTCACGGCACCATTGTAACCGGACCTGGTCTCCCCGCTCCGAACTCGAACCGGCGTCTCCGGCATGGGAGGCGGGTGCGCTAACAAGTAGGCTAAAGGCTACAGCCTCTAGCGTCAGTCGCTAGTGCACCTCTTGAGGTCAGGAGAGTGAGGTTTACACATTGGACAGCTATCTACCAGATGGCTCCCGTTACACTCACCCCTCTAAACCTCACTCTCATCTGGGTCACGGCACCATTGTAACCAGCCCTGGTCGCTCCAAACGGGACTTGTACCGAGGTCTCCGGCATGGGAGGCAGGTGCGCTAACAAGGAGGCTAAAAATTATTTATATGATGAACACATTCAGAGTTCAAAGACTAATCTAAACACAAACATGGTTTAATCTCTCTATAATTATGGTGAGATAACACATAACTGATATCATGTGACACACTTTCTACCTGCAGTTGCTGTTTAGTGCTTTAGGGTGGTTTTTATTATTACTTTTTATTGGCAAATTCTCCAGGTGTAATCAAGGGTGTGTACCCAAGCAAATGGATACAAAATCTCGAAAGGTGACCTGATATTATGCATTTTACTCTCAGAGACCCAGAATAGCTGAATTTTAACGTTTGTCTAACGTCACAGAAATGTCAGAGCTAGATGATACAAACTAATATAAAATAATAATTTTAAGATTTACACATTTTAATTGGGTGACATAACAAAATTACATCAAATTAAATTAAGTAATCTTTAGTTTGATAAAATTAAAAAAAATACATTTCCTGTCAGATTTCCTGTTAATGAATTTACCCTAACTGCTTTAATTAATCACTTCATGTAATTTTGTGTGTTTAATTGTGTTCTGACTTCAATTCTTTCACTTAATGTAGTTTTTTTTGTAAATTTGCAAAGTTTTTCCAAACCCTTTCTTCCGTGGAACACATAAGGCAGAATCTTAGGGACTGAGAACCTTAGTCCCCATTCACTTTCATTGCATCTTCCATTAAAGTGAATGGTGACTGAGGCTAACATTCGGCCTTACATATCCTTTTGTGTTCCACAGAAGAAAGAAAGTCATACAGCTTTGGAACAAGTACCAGTTCCGAACTTTAATGAATCCCTTGGCAGGACACCATCTCATGTGGGACCTCTGCCAACCCCCCCCACCCCACCCGCTGTGGTCCAGGTGGCCCATCTGCGCCCATTCACTCGCTGCATGTCTCGCTGTTCGCCAACAAACATTCTGACCCAGAAACGGTCTGACTAATTATATCACATTTTCAGGACCGTCACTTTTCCCTCCCCGGTTTCCGTGTCGGTGGAAAGGTTGCACAAATCCCAACCACCCGAATCAAAGAGTCTGCATTAACCTCTGACCCCCATCTGATGTGTGTGGCTTTGGAACGCTCTCACACCCAGGCGATGGCCCATTAACACATCGCTGCTAAAACAGAAGCTGTTTTGACGGGCCAAAATTATCAGTGTCACTCAACAATGGCCCTCATTGTGTCTTCTGAAGTAGAGGGTGGACCAAGGGGGGCAGCTTTTATAGAATCCCAATTTACAGGAATATGCAAGCTGGTATCATAGAAACACATTACTGTACCTACATTTTTGCTAAATTACTTTAACGTGGCTCGTTGTATGTATCACGTCAGTTTCCTGTTGAAATGAACTCTAGAGGTGCTACAACAACGACTTTTATTCACTGTCACACAAATCACGAGTTAAGTGGCAGATTATCAGTTCATAAACATGTACGTTTTGCGCTGTTCCTCACACAATGCTATATTATGACATCTAAACACGTTCTCTATAGAGCATGAACTTGTAGCGTTTTTGCTACATATGAGCCCCAGAACTGAACTGACTGTTGGACCCGGACCCCCTCCATTCCCGGCCCCCACTTCCATCTGAGCAAGTGCCATTTTCAGCAGGGTACTTCACCGTAGCACTGAGATAATGAGAGGCCATTCATAAGAACAAGTCCAGTGGAATTACATGCTCCACATCGACAAACGCTAATTAAGTTGTCAATGGCGATTCCCATTTACGGCCAGTCCAGGGCTTCCGCTGCATGAGGAATGTAATTAGTTTATGTTCACTGGTAAAGGGTAAAGGCTTCTGAAGGGCACGGTGAGTGCTTTTTTCTTTGGGGTTTTAGGTGAGATGTTGCCGTAATTGCTAGATGTTTCGAGCTGCAGGTGCGCTTTGGGGCTCATTTGCGTGTTGGCAGTTCGAGCTGCGTGATGACTGCAGAGATTGAAGGCGACAAGGCCTGTTTTTTTGGCAGGGCTTGAATGAGTGCTCAGTGTTTTGTGTACTACCTGTTTTTGAAAGTAGAAGGTGTTATTGTAGTTCTTTTGGTTCTTTTCTATCTTACACAGATAGTCCACCACAACATCATTCCAAACCTGTATGACCTTTTTTTGAGGAACCATTAGCAGCTTTTGCCAAACAAAAAGGGAAAAAGTTCCATAAAATGAGTCTGTACTACTTGAATGCAATATATTTCAATTTATACGATAACTCTGCATGAGGAATAGCCTGGAAATTAAGTTCATTTGAATGTCCTACTGAAAAATGTGTTAGCTGTTCTTAGCTGGTCTCGCAGCCTGGCCAGTTGGCTGATTTTAGAGGGGTTTGAGCACTTGGTCAGGCTGGTGGACTTGTTAGATCAGATAAGACCAGCTCTAAAACCAACAAACTAGACCAGTCAGACAAGTAGTAACTGGCTTGTTGGCCGGCTAAGACCAGCAAACCACATTAGGATGGTCTATCTTAAACCAGCCTAAGATTGTGTGCTGGTCTTATCTGGTTTAAAGTGTTTAAGCTGGTCTCTCAGTCAAAACAGCTGACCTATTGCTGGATGGTCTATCTTAAACCAGCCTAAGATTGTGTGCTGGTCTTATCTGGTTTAAAGTGTTTAAGCTGGTCTCTCAGTCAAAACAGCTGACATATTGCTTAAAAGAACTGCTTAAACCATCCCAAGCTGGTTAGCTGGGATTTTGGTTGGTTTTAGGAAATTTTGAGCAGCTTTCAGCTTGTCAGGATCGGAAACTAGTTAGCAGTACAACCAGAAGTAACTAGCTTTAAACCAGCCTATGTTTGTGTGCTGGTGTTAACTGTTTTAAGGTGGTTAAACTGTAATCCTAGTATAAACAGCTAACAACCCTGCTGAAAAGCACTGCTTAAACCAGCCTAAGATGGTTGACTTGTCTTTTGGCTGGTTGAGAGCACTTTTCAGCTGGTCGGGCTGGGAGACTTACTAGATCAACTAAGACCAGTTCTAAAACCATCAAACTAGACCACTCTGATCAGTTGTAACTGGCTTGGGTTGCCTGCTAAAACCAGCAAACCACATTATGCTGGTCTTAACTAGTTTAAGTTGGTTAAGATGGACACCCAGCATCACAAGCTGAAAACCCTGCTGAAAAGAACCATCCCAAGCTATTTAGCTGGTCTTTTGGTTGGTTTTAGGGAATTTTGTGCAGTTTTCAGCTTGTCAGGATCGGAAACTCAGCTAAGACCAGCTCTAAAACTTTCAAACTAGACCAGTATGACCAGTAGTAACCAGCCTTAAACCAGCCTAAGGTTGTGTGCTGGTCTTAACTGGTTTAAGTTGGTGTAGCTAGACTCCCACCATGACCAGATCACAACCATGCTGAAAAGAACCAGCCCAAGCTGGTTGACTGGTCTTCTGGCTGGTTTAAGGGTTTTTAAGGGCTTTTCAGTCAGGGAAACTTGCTAGATCAACATAGACCAGCTCTAAAACCATCAAGCTAGATCAGTCAGAAGTGTATTTCCCATACAACTATGTAACTCAATGCTTAACCACAATAGTGCGATGCATCGTTGGGGAAATTAGTTAGCTATACATGAATGTTTCCCGAAACCATAGTAACTATATTGCACATCCATTGTTCGAACCACATCGGTTCAACAACATAGAGCTGTCGTTAATGGCGTTACGCAGAGGATGGAATAATAACTTCCAGGGAAATTAAATTATAATCGCATTTACACGTACACCAGAAAGACGTTTAATGCGAGAAAGCTGCTGAAGACACGAAATCAGTGTGCATTGTGTAATGAGACACATTGTGGCTGCAGAGCTTCCCCTCTATATCAGACACCGGGATTCCCCCGGCGCGCTTGAGCACATACGCACATGCACATATTTAAAATGGGTATGTTCCATTCGGAAACGATCTTCCCTATGTACTATTACCTTAGACTTTACCATCCACTGTGAGAGCATTGGAGGACTGAAAAATATGGGCTTTAAAATAACAGTCATTTGGAACTGAATTTTAAGCCATATTTATTGAAAAATCAGTTTGAAGCTATCTTACAGCATACCTATTGTTCTCCCTTTGAAGTGCCCTTCAGAGGCTGATTTATCTTGTGTGGATCACAGCCAAAAATGGCACTTGTGCATGTTAACATGAACACATAAGCCGTGTTCTCCAACAGAAACCACTTGTGTTAAATCGCTTTTGTCTCATAAATGGCGACATTCGCATTTGCATGACGTATCTGCTAAACCCTGGAACAAGTAATTTCTTAAATGCATGTAAACGTTGTCAAAATCTTGACAGTATAAAAGATATAAGGAATAAAAGATGTAGAAGCCTCAGCAAAGTGAAATAATGTCAAACCAGTAAACTAATAAGCAACTATGCTTCTAACCACAAGTGTGAACTGTAGTTCCAACCACACAACTTTGCGATGCTGTTTGCAAATGTTTAAATGGAACTACGGTTTTGGGAAACACCAAATCGTTGAACTAGGTTGGTAATGATGGAACTTGCAACCATAGTTGGCTAACAATGCTTTTGGAAAACACACCCCTGGATTTTTATTTATATTTTTGCTTAAAACAGGGTGCTGGCAGGTTAGATTACCTCCAAAAACAGTTTGGAAAAAATGTATTTATCCGCTATTTTTAATCTGGTCATTGAGATGAATAAGAAAGCTGATGGATTAATCTCTCCAGGTATATAAGAAGTCATTGGTTAGGTTTAATTGTAGGGATTGAAGTGTGTGGGGAAGCTTGGGTTCTATAAAAAAAACTACATTCTGTTGAAACCAGTGCGATAAACTGATGGTCGCATTCAATTCTAAAACTTCCCCTGGGATAATTAGCACTTTCCTTCCGAAGTCTTCATTCACAGTTCTGTCAGCTGTAACACAATCTAATTTGATTTGATGATTGTGGCCACAATGGAGGGCTGAAAGGAAATTGATTTAACAAGTCCACTCAAACTCGAGAGTGACCCAATGAGTTATAAATTTAAAGGCCTCTGGAAGTGGGTAATCCTGAGACACACACTAATGACTGAGTTCTTAGCATCAAAGGAAGAGACATCACTTTGATTTTACAAGAAACCACGGCCACGGGCCCACATCAAGACATGTTGTAGACACCTCACGTGGGAGTTTGCCCATGAAGCGTAAGAAAATTTCACATTCTAACGCCAACGCATGACATATGATGTTGTAAGGGCTAATGACAACAAACAAAGCACTCACAGATGTAATCCCTTTAGCTAAACTAACCTTTTTGTGAGCTGGGTCATGTATTTGAAGTGTTGCTAACTTGGTGTCAACACAGAAAAACAACATTTATCTTGAACGCTCAGTTTGAAATACTGTTGATATTTTCAATAAATGGTTTTCTTCTACTACTGGTATTTTACTGATGCAAAGACCATCTTAAACCAGCCTAAAGTGGTTTGCTGGTCTTAGTTGGTTTAGCTGGTCTTCCAGTCTGACCACCTGACAAGTGCCCTAAACACCTATTAAACCATCATACTATAGCAGCCTGATTAGTGTAAACCAGTCTGGTGGTCAGTTAAGACCTCTTTAGGCTGGCCTAGATTAAACAAGTATTAGGTGGTTGCCTTAGATGGTTTAAGTTGATTCAGCAACTCTTCTGAAAAGAATAACTTAAACCAAGCTTAGCTAGTTAGTTGGCCTATAGGCTAGTTTTAGAGGGGGGTTTGAGTGCTTTTTTGGTCAGGATGAAAGACCAGTTTACCAACAAGCTAAAACCATCTTAAACCCACTAACCATTTTGGCTGGATTAAGCTGTTTTATTTCAACATGGAAATGCCCCATACCAAATCACCAAATAAACCAAGCCTAACCAGATTGGTTGGCCAACATATATCAGCCTAGGTGCTGGTCTTAGCTGCTTTAAGTTGGTTTCCCCAGCCTGACCAGTTTAGGACCTTGCTGAAAAGAACTGCTACTGTAAAACCAGCCTAAACTGGTTAGCTGGTCTATTGGCTAGTTTTAGAGGGGTTTTTGGTCATTTTTTTAGCTAGTCAGTCTGAAAAACCAGCTAGTCAAGCAGATAATCTAGATGAGCACCAGCTTCGCCAGGCTGGGAGACTAACAGAACACAAACCAGCCAAAACCTGCTTAAGCCCTCTAAGACTACCACACCTCCTGGTCTAGTTTAAAGCAGCCTAGGTGCTGGTCCGACATGTAGTTGGTTTAAGTTACTTTAGCTGGCCCCCCCAGCATGACCAGCTCACAGCCCTGTTGAAAAGAGCAGTTAAAACCATCTTAAGTTTAGGGGAAATTCTTTAGCTAAACCAGCTGAAGTGGAAGACTATCTTAAACCAGCGAAAACAAATATAAGACTGGCAGGAAAACAAGCTTAGACTGGCTTAAGAGGTGTTTTGTTCAGCAGGGAAGTTCCAAATATCCACCAAAACCATAAAACTAGACCAGCCTAACCAGCTGGGTGGTCAGCCAAGACCAGCAAACAACCGTAGGCTGGTTTAGCTGTTTCTGTTTTCCACCGGAAACTCTACACAGAATTTAAGTGTGTATGAATCTGAAGTCATTCTTCACTTCCCTGAAATGAAGCACAATCTGTCAGCTGTGAGTTTCCTGGCACTGAAACATCTCCACCAATTAGACACCTTTCATGATTTGGCAGAGCCTGAGTCCACTTAATTAAACTTCTTTTTGGAAGATCAATCTGGACCGAATTGATTGCAGCAATTCCTGCTGGTGCATTTCTTTATGCACTCAATGACGTCATACTATCCTGAATAACTTGCATAACATACATAAGATGCTGCATTTGAGAGTTTTTTTTTTGCTAGCTGACATTTGTGTAGTGTCAGCGACATGAATGTGGGTCTTTATGTCCCTGGACCAGGTGCGGGGCCTTTCACACTTGAACTTCTCTACACTTGAGTCCCCATTAATGTCCCCCCCTCGGTCCTCAGTGGATGCTTCATTCTCTCCTTTGTGGTCCTGCGGTTCTTCAAAATGATTAACATTTAGGGGAGAAAAGAAAAGCCAGAAAAGATCAGCATTATAAAGGTTAGCTTTATTTATTTGTAATGAACCATTACAACACCTATTTTAGAAGATTGAAATATTTCGGTGAATCTTGCCAAAAAATTTACTAAATCAGTGTCAGTGCATAAAACAGCAAAGGGTCAAATTGTCCAAGTGTGAATTGTACTGATAGCATTGTTTATTTGCACTCGCTTTCTGCATTGTTTCAGCAGCTTGATTCACCCAAACAATTATGCAAATCAGGTAACAGCACAAGCATGCCTAAAATGTTTGTGCTGAATGCAATTTTCACCGTGCAACTCCTGATCTTGTGGATCAAAATATCACTGTATTCACTGAAGTATTGTTTAGTCAATTTCTTGCCAAACTGTTTACAGAGTCTCTCAAGCTAGATGTTGATTTCTGTAAATACGTGTGTTGGTTTGTGTGGTGTGTCACATAGCACAAGGTTGTGTTGGGCAGTGAAAAATCTCTCAGCTGTATGAATGGCGAAGCTGAGCATCAGATGAGCTCTGTTTTGTTTAGTATCTTGTTCGTTGATGGGCTGCTATGACCTTGTTAACTGTTCCATGAAATGTGCCTTTGGAACGGTGTAAACCTCCTCCAAACAGGACAACCACTGTTAGACAACAAAACATTCTTTGTGTGAAAAATGGCATCACTATAGACCCGTTAATCTCTCTTTCAGTTGAAAAGCTCAGCTGTGATCAAACAAAGCTTACTTGAACATACCAAAGACGTTTTCAAATCGACGCGGCAGCAATGTAATTGGTTGGAGCATCGTCTCTCACCGTTACTTCGTGTTATTTTAAGTCATAGTAAACTGTCGTTCTAGATATAGTTTTTTAACTATGTTTGCACAGAAGCATACCACATCTTGTCAAACAAGCAATGCTCCTATCTACTCGAATCGGGAAAGACAGAAAGCTCCAAAACTCTTGATGAAATGCGTGGACACACCGGTGAGTATTTAGCCTCTGTACGTACATTCTAGCCCTGCTGACTAGCATGGTCTCTATCTGCCTCATTAACTAGCCTAACCAACAGGAGAGTGGGGCAGCATGCTGATCAACCAGCTTCAGATGTTTTGCTCTCACCTAGATACACTAACCAGCATAAATCAGCCTGGACGAGGTCATTCATACAAGAAAAATGTGTGTATTTTTGTTGTGCAATTAATTGGTTATGAAGTCATACTTGTTTTCAATGATAATCTAGGAACAGCAATGGAAAGTTTTCCTTTACAGGTATGCACCCAATGGCAATGTATTTGAATGGGCTTTTGTCCACAAACCATGTAGATGCCCTTACCGTGGTGCACAGATTATATCCGATGGTAATACTATAGTACTTCAATATACAGTGATGCTTAATGATCAGCCTACCATACCAAAAATAACATTCACAGTACAAAAATATGGACATGTACCATGGTAGTACCAGGGTTACTGCTTTAGGTTGCCTAACCTAACCCTAACATAACTCTAACCCAATATCCAAAAAACCTTGCATATTACCTTGATATGTTTTCAATAAATGCTCACTTACAAAAACATACTTTCACAGTACAACAATACCATGGTAGTACCATTGATGCTTTGGACATGTACCATGGTAGGTAGGTTACCTAACCTAACCCCAACATAACACTAACCTAATGTCCAAAAAAAGGGCCGGGTCGTGATGCTACACACCCGGCCCCTAATCAGGCTAATCAAGCCTCAGAGAGGGATAAAGGCAGACTGGAGACTTCAGTGGGTCAGAGAGAGAGATTTACGGACAGCTGTCCGACACCTGTGTGTTTTGTCTTTTTGTTTAGTTCTTCATTAAACTATTATTTGTATTGTCAAGCCAGTTCTCGCCTCCTCCTTCCATTAATCCCTTTTCAATTCTAAGAAACACTAACTTACAAAAATGTACTCCCACAGTACAACAATACCATGGTAGTACATCCATCCATCCATCCATCTTCTACCGCTTATCCGAAGTCGGGTCGCGGGGGCAGCTGCTCCAGCAGGGGGCCCCAAACTTCCCTATCCCGAGCCACATGAACCAGCTCTGACTGGGGGACCCCGAGGCGTTCCCAGGCCAGTGTGGAGATGTAATCTCTCCACCTAGTCCTGGGTCTTCCCCGAGGCCTCCACCCAGCTGGACGTGCCTGAAACACCTCCCTAGGGAGGCGGCCAGGGGGCATCCTTACCAGATGCCCAAACCACCTCAACTGGCTCCTTTCGACGCAAAGGAGCAGCGGCTCTACTCCGAGCTTCTCACGGATGACTGAGCTCCTCACCCTATCTCTAAGGGAGAAGCCCGCCACCCTTCTGAGGAAGCCCATTTCGGCCACTTGTACTCATGACCTAGTTCTTTCGGTCATGACCCAGCCTTCATGACCATAGGTGAGGGTAGGAACAAAAATTGACCGGTAGATCGAGAGCTTTGCCTTCCGGCTCAGCACTCTTTTCGTGACAATGGTGCGATAGATTAGTGCAATACCGCCCCCGCTGCCCCGATTCTCCGGCCAACCTCCCGCTCCATTGTCCCCTCACTCGTGAACAAGACCCCGAGGTACTTGAACTCCTTCACTTGGAGCAATACCTCCTCCCCTACCTGGAGTACGCACTCCATCGGTTTCCTGCTGAGAACCATGGCCTCAGATTTAGAGGTGCTAATCTACTGGTAGTACTAATTTTACCTAATTGTAACTTAACCCTAACCTAATGTCCCAAAGAACATGGTTTAACCATGGTATATTCCAAGAAACGCTCCCAACAATACCATGGTAGGATCATGTTTTTTTGGACACGTACCATGGTAATACCAGCGTTCTTTGGTTAGGTAATCAAACTTAACCCTAACCCAGTGTCCAAAAACCATGGTTGTAGCAGTACTATGGTACAATGGTAAAATAAAAACAAACCATGATAATACCATAGTACATTTTGGTACTTTTTTGCTTGTGAACCAAAGTGACAATTCAGGCACCAGTCAGTTTTTACACTGTTTTGCCACCATACACTCAAAAATAAACAATAAAAGGGATCTGAGCACCACTATAATAGATGGCATATGTGTGTTACACTATAGAGTATGAACTGTTTGTAAACCACACAATCATTCCACTGAGACCAGCTGCTGCTAAAAGCCAGTGAGCAATTCTCAAAGTCATTTATTAGTGCATGTGGAATTCATTATCAAGGAATTTCTTAAATGGAAATGGAAACCGGTAGCAGTTGAATAGGCAAAATCATGCGGGGTGTACCACTGTTCCTCTAGTTTACATCACAGACTGTGTGTTTTGACCTCCATGTGTGTTCCCCTGATCTTTGTTGGAGTGAAGTGTCTCTGTTTTGTAGACTGAACGTTTGTGGACATGCATTCTACAGTTTATGAACTTTGTAATAGTACACTCAGAACAACATGAGGGTGAGTAGATTATAAATATATTTTAAAGCCATTCCCACAACTAATCCTTTTCATTTTAAAACCTCTGTATTTAGTTTCCTAACGTCAGTTTTTCCCAAAGATTGTGGTAAATGAGAGCATTTCCAAAATAATCCATTTTCAGTAGAGGACAACATTGTTCCAGCGTGGTTAGGAGGCGTAAACGTATGATGAAAGCGATGCGTTTTCAAACTAAAGCATATCAGTGTGGACGTGGCCTAAACCTATATGACTTTCTTCTGTGGAACATAAAAGGAGATGTCTGGCAGTATGTTAATGCTGTTCTTTTTGATGTGATGGAAGTAAATGCAGACGGGGACTGTCGGGGCTCCAAAACAAGCACTGTAAAATTAGCCCAAAGGCTCGTGTGCTATTGTGTTCTGTAGATAAAGGATAACTTTTCGTGAGGAACAGGCCAAAATGTATGCATTGAAAATTGTCTCCTCCGTCGCAGATCTCAAATCTCATACATGTATACACAGATATGAAGCATCAAGATGGAGTGGTGCTTGAACGCCATTGGTTCTCATGTCATGTGACTGATTGTGGTGCACTAATTTAAATGATTGCTAATAAAATTTTAGAGCTTTGGTTAAGGGGAAGATTTCTGGTGAATAATGCTTAAATTTGAGTCTGATTCATTCTCATGAAACCTGTCAAGAAAATTCACATTACCGTAAACCGTAAAACTTAAACCGTAACTTTAATTTATAAATACTTAACAATATATATCATATTTCATTTAGCTGCACAAACATTCTGTATATTAACTTTTACGTTCCACAGAAGAAAAAAAAAATTCATATGGGTTTGGAACAACATGAGTTGAGTAAATGATGACAGAATTGAAATCTTTAGTTGAACTATTACTTCAAGAGTTTTTAACTGTGTTTCCAATTAGTGAAGATAGAAATAAAGTTTTTTCCTAAATGTTTTTGGAGGTGTCTTCGTGCAAATGGGCCCCTTGAAAATCAAAAGGAAAGGCTGAAAAAAACTGGATCGAAGTAAAAGGCGCACTGCAGAATTTAGAGAAGATTTAGTGTGACAGTGCTCAGGAATATTGTGTAAAAATGAGCCGAGTCATCCCTCACAGGGGTTGGCAGAGGAGTTTGTTTGTTTGGCAACAGTTTCTCGTCTGTGTAATTGGACAGAGCTCTACACCTGCATTGTAAATGTACAGCTTTACGTAATAAAGAGCCGGTCATGCTGTTGATCTAAGGATGTGCCAGCGTCCACACTTTAAAGTGCTGGATGCAGGTGCACGTCTGGTGTAATTTTTGAGAGAGTTTAATGGCTGTGCATAAAGAGGTCTTCTTACCCCCCCATCCCCCCAAACACACACACACACACACACACACACACACTCTCTCTCTCTCTCTCTCTCTCTCTCTCTCTCTCTCTCTCTCTCTCTCTATCTATCTATCTCTCTCTTTCTGACTTTGTGTTGGGGGAAGGAGAGAGGTTATTCTGTTTACTGCTACTCTATATAGACAGAATGACTTCACTGTAAATGTGTGATTTGTGATAAACTCACTAAATTTCAATACTTGACAGATGCAAACCATTAAATTATGGTATTATTGATGCAAAAGTGAAAGACCAACCTAACGATAACCCAATGTCCATGTTTTTTGGAAACCCAATGTCCAAAATACATGTTTTTTCCATGGTATATTTCCAAGAAACGCTCTTTTACAAAAATGACCCTCTCATTACCAAAAATACCATGGTAAGTGTGTTCATGAATCCCTTTGTACCATGTGTGCAATGTAACTTTTGGTACTGTGAGGGTACAATGTCAAAATAAATAAATAAAATAAATATCATGGTCATACCATAGTCCATTTCTGTAAAAATATACAGAATAAAGCAAAAGAAAGAAAGAAAAAAGAGATAAAGGAAAAGAAAGAGATAAAGCAAAAGAAAGAAAGACAGAAAGAAGAGATAAAGCAAAAGAAAGAAGAGATAAAACAAAAGAAAGAAAGAAAGAAAGAAAGAAAGAAAGAAGAGATAAAACAAAAGAAAGAAAGAAGAGATAAAGCAAAAGAAAGAAAGAGATAAAGCAAAAGAAAGAAAGAGATAAAGCAAAAGAAAGAGAAAGAGATAAAACAAAAGAAAGAGAAAGAGATAAAACAAAAGAGAGAAAGAAAGAGATAAAAGAAAAGAAAGAAAGAAAGAAAGAAAGAAAGAGGAAAGCAAAAGAAAGAACGAAGAGAAAGAATGAATGAAAAAGAAAGAAAGAAAGAAAGAAATTCAGCTCTTTATTAATGCAATGAAGTCACACAGAGATCTAAAGGAGAATGAAGTCTCTTGCTTGATGTTTCGAATTTAAAAGTCTTCACTCATCTAGAAACATCTGAGAAAAGGTTATTTGAAAATTAATCATAACATGAGCTAAAAAAGAGCAACCTCACAGCAAAAACTTCCTCTGGCTCTTTTTTTTAAACACTATTATGTAGATAGCTCTATGAAATAAATCTTAATATAAGAATCTCAAATGTTTCGCATTAATGGTTACAGCAATTTATTTCTTTTTGAGCTTGAAATCAAATCCTGCCAGCACAACCGAAGACACGCAACTTAGTGTGCAATACTCTTTATTGATTTTTACTGTGGCTGATGTTCCCTCTTCCTTGACTTTTCTTGTTTATTTGCAATATTGCCTTTGAGCCAAAGTCCACAACATCTCAGTTTTTCCTTACAGATGGTCCCACCCCAATTTGTTTGTTGTTGTGGATACATGTGTGTGTGTTTTTCTCATCTGCCAACTCTAGCTCAGGTAATGGACTCTCACATCATAACCTGAGGGCAGCTATAGAGTATCGGTCAAAATGAGCCATTATACCACAAATATGCTGTACCGCCTTTATCTGCCCCGCATCACTTCCTGTAAACACTCATCCAAACCACTGTCACATCACATAATAGCTTATGTGAATTTACTTCCTCGTAAAGCAAAACCGCAAAACTAATGCCAGATTAGCTTGTCATATCAATTAAATGTTGAAGTCGTTTGAAGACAAGTTGTGTTTGTCTACTCATTTTACTTGGTGGTGTTTGCTAAGGCAAGAGTCATTATTTGTTTTCTATTTCTAATAGTTGGGCTTAAAGATTAAAAAATAAAAACTTAACCGCAATTTCTGTGTAATTTATCCCATGCTGTTTGTGCTACGGATGAATGAGGTTTGTTGAGACCGTTACTTTTCTATGGCCTAAAACATACTCTTTAGTTATCTTAATTGTATGTGTTGTTGCTGTCTAAAATGTGTCAGGCCATGTCCACTCTAATAAGGTTTTATTAAATTCGAAAAGCATTGATTTTGCCATGTTTACGCCTCGCATTCACACTAGAATGGTGTTTTTCTCCAGCAAAAACAGAGACTGGTGAAAACGCTTTCCATCACCACATACTTTGAAAAACGATGATGTTAGGAAACCTCAAAATGCAATTCATTACACAACGCAAATGCATGTTGCATTCTCAGTGTTGCCACAAGTGGTGCTATAGCGTTATTACATCATGTCAAATCAACCGGATTCAATCAGAAAGTTCCCCGACTGAAATGTTTTATATTGTTGAAACGTTTTCTGAAGAAAGATAAATATAAATGCCATGAATCTATATTTACTGAGTAATCCATTATTTTGTAGAGGGGGCTCAAAATGGCAATGTTTCGCCTGTAATTTTGGAGTGAAACTACAGGTAGGAAATTACCTTAGAAAGGTGACAGTGTCATTATTAAATTTTTACACAGAGATTCAGTAGTATAAATGTTGCATTACATACCAATGATGTGAGTCAAAACTTTTATGTGTTGTTTTTCCAAAGTTGGAGTGACTAAAACGAAAAATGAAAATGATACATTTAGTCCTGGTATCTAACGATACAAAACCAAAGGCATCAGGGAAAAGTCACAACCTGATTGGACAGCATTTATGACAGATATTTTTTGACGGAATTTACCGATCATCCAAAACAATAGGATGAATTGGGATGAAAGAAATGCGCTCGTTGGATGTATATATGTAGCCTATATATGGTGGTATTTTTTTACCAGCTGAGAACAAACGAAGAGTTAATAAAATGAGTAAAGGAGTCAAAACAATGTCAGGAAATCCTCCGTTGTACACACAAACGACGAGATGCTGCAAGGTTGTCTGACGGGCTGTTCCGACGCCAGTACCGAACTGTAATGGGTAACAGCTCCTATGATGAGAAGAGCCAGGTATGCTTGAGTCAGTATTGCATTTACATTTATGCATTTGCAAAGCGACTTAAAGTGCACTTATTACAAGGACAATCCCACCGGAGCAACCTGGAGTTGAGTGCCTTGCTCAAGGACATAATGGTGGTGGTGGCTGTGGGGATCGAACCAGTGACCTTCTGATTACCAGTTATGTGCTTTAGCCCACTACGCCACCACCACTCCACAGTATTAGGCAAAGTATTTTCTGTTTTTGGTCCGTTTAGACATCTTTGGTCCATGTTGCGTTCATATATCAATCGAACCATACCAGAGTTCGTTTGGAAGTGCACCGAAACCCACTTTTCAGGTGGTCTCGGTTCGCTTGTTTGGTGCTCACCAAGGTTCGGGTGACAGCGTTCACACTTGTTCAAATGAACCGCACTAACAGAGCAATTGCACTAGAGTTCGTTTTAATCGAACCAAACCTGACAAGTGTGAACACACCCTTAGATTCTGCTTCAGAACCAACTTTACTTTTTGCATCTAAATTTGTAAGGCCCTGTATGGTTAAACCCCAAAGTTAATGCTGCACTCAATGTGGCTCCATGCATAAATGATACATTTTATCAATTGTGTTACAATTGACCATGATTGCATCATGATGGCGACTTCCAGCACATGTACGATCAGCACTGGGGTGTGTGTGCTCTCCCCACCAC
Organism: Xyrauchen texanus; assembly: GCF_025860055.1. Taxonomy (NCBI): domain Eukaryota; kingdom Metazoa; phylum Chordata; class Actinopteri; order Cypriniformes; family Catostomidae; genus Xyrauchen; species Xyrauchen texanus. Next base: position 42,940,138 of record NC_068291.1, read on the forward strand.
TCTTCTTCATGTTTACCAATGACTGCACTGCCAAGGACCCCTCTGTCAAGCTCCTGAAGTATGCAGATGAAACTACTGTCATCGGCCTCATCCAAGATGATGATCAGTCTGCATACAGAAGGGAGGTTGAACGCTCACTGGTGCAGTCAAAACATCCTGGAGCAGAACACACTCAAAACAGTGGAAATAACAGTGAACACCCCAACATTGACCCCACCCTCCATTCTAAACAGCACTGAGGTAGCAGTGGAGTCATTCAGGTTCTTGGGGTCTACCATCTCACAGGACCTGAAGTGGGAGACCCACATTGACTCCATTGTGAAAAAGGCCCAGCAGAGGTTGTACTTCCTTCGCCAGTTGAGGAAGTTCAACCTTTCACAGGCGCTGCTGATATTTGTTTCAGCAGTCATTGAATCTGTCCTCTGCACTTCAATAACTGTCTGGTTACTGTCTGGCTAAGAAATCAGATATAAGAAGACTGCAAAGGACAGTTTGGACTGCTGAGAGGATAGCTGGTTGCCCCCTGCCCTCCCTTCAAGAACTGTACACTTCCAGATTGAGGAAAAAGGCTAGAAATATCACTCTGGACCCCACTCACCCAGCCCATTATGTTTTTGAACTGTTGCCTTCTGGCCGACGCTTCAGAGCTCTGAGCACCAGAACTGTCAGGCACAGGAACAGTTTTAACCCTCAGGCCATCCATCTCATGAACAGTTAAATCTGCCCCATTGTGCAATCATTATGTGCAATTCACAGTCTAGTCTTTTTATATTTATCCAATACATCCAACCTTCTGATGTGAGGCAACAGGATGTTGAGCTTCACAAATTGGGAAGTGGCTAAAAGAAAATTGCCAAAGCATTGAAAATACCCATTTCCACCATCATGGAAATGTTAAGAATTGGGCTGGAAAAGGACGTGTGTATATATTGTCTCCATGCACAGTGAGGAGGATGGTTCAAGTGGCCAAATATTCTCCAAGTATCACAGCTGGAGTATTGCAGAAATTTGTTGGGACTTGGGGTCAGAAAGTCTCATAAAAAATATCAGATATCACCTACATCACTACAAGTTGTTTGGGAGGGTTTCAAGAAGAAAAGCCTCTGCTCTCATCCAAAACAAACTCAAGTGTCTTCAGTTTGCCAGACACTACTAGAACTTCAAATGCAACCGGGATCTATGGTCAGATGAAACAAAAAAAAAAGCTTTTTGGCAGCAAACACCAGAGATGGGTTTGGCACACACAGAGATGATGAAGTACCCAATGCCCTTGGTTAAATGTGGTGCTGGAACTTTAATGTTTTGGGGCTCTGTACATCTTGTTTGGATACATGGCATCACAGACTCTATCAAATACCAACAGATAGTGGTGGTGGTGTAGTGGTCTAAAGCACATAACTGTTAATCAGAAGGTAGCTGGTTCGATCCCCACAGCCACCACTATTGTGTCCTTGAGCAAGGCACTTAACTCCAGGTTGCTCTGGGGGGATTGTCCCTGTAATAAGTGCACCGTAAGTCGCTTTGGATAAAAGCATCTGCCAAATTCGTAAATGTAGATAGAAAATCGAAACCTGGTTGCCAGAAAGCTTACAATGAGCCGTGGTTGGATCTTCAAGCAGGTCAATGATCCAAAACAAACATCAAAATCAACACAAAAATGGCTCACTGACCACAAAATCAAGGTTCTTCCATGGCCATCCCAGTCCCCTGACCTGAACCCTGTAGAAACTCTGTGTGATGAACTGAAGAGGAGAGTCCACCAACATGGACCTCTGAATTTGAAGGATCTGGAGAGATTCTGTATGGAGGAATGTCTCAGAACCCTTGCCAGGTGTTCTCCATCCTCATTAGGCTTTATAAGAGAAGACTCAGAGCTGAAATCTTGGCAAAGGGAGGTTGCAAAAGTATTGAATAAAAGGGTGCCAATAATTATGGCCAATGAGATATTTCCCCTCTTTCAGTTGTGTTTCTTCAATCGGTTAGATTTTTGTGATTTGTTTTTAATGAAAGATCAAAAGGATGAACAATGCAGATATTATTATCTATGTCTTGTTGCTGTTTTGTATTGTTGTGCACTGGAAGCTTCTGTCACCAAGACAAATTCCTTGTATGTGTAAGCATACTTGGCAATAAAGCTCTTCTTCTTCTGATTTTCAATGGACAAAACACAAATGTGGATCACATTGTATGAAGATGATTTTTTCTTGTCCATCAAAACAAATGTCTGAAGCGCAAATAATGTCGAAACTAGGAAATGTACCTTTATTAATTCACATCAAATTAATAAAGTACAATAATGTGGAAAAACCCCATAGACTTGCATGGGGAATACCTGAGTCATATCTAGAGGCCAGGTTATAATTGAGAGGATGGGCTCTTTTGACTTGGGTCAGTAAACAACGACCTAGTAACCACATAGAAGACCGTGACAATCGCATAGCAACGCCCTGGCAATGACCAACAAAGTCTCAGCAACATTGTGGCGAGTTCTGCATCACCACTCACATTTCTTCATTTAATGTAAAGATCTAGTATCATATGTTGCTGGACTGTGGATTTAGATTGTAGTTACAGAGGCGTTTTGTTATGTTTATTGCAGCATGTTTAATCTGTATGGACCACAAATCAAATCGATATTCATGACTTCATGCAGCCTTGTAATGTCTCTTTTGTGGAGAATGTTTCTTATGTCTTACAGGCCGAGTCCATCAGACAAGTTCAGATGATTTAAATGTGCTTATTATGGTCCAAATGGACTTCAATCCCAGACGTTCAGAGGGATAACAGTAAAGTATTTCTTTACGAGACACATGCACTTCTTTCAAAGCCTGCTTTTCAGAGTTCGTCTGCAGTTAATCCCCATAAACTATTTCACCAAATTATAGCAGTGCATCAAACTTGTTTAATAAATTCATTCTTTTGTGAAATGTGGACTTCATGAACACATTCCACCTGCAGATGCTCGACTAATAACAGACTTGATTTTGCCAAACGCATAGAAAGAGGTTTTGTTCTGAATGTTTGTTCTGAATGTAGTATTATCTTACTACTTGCTACACTTTATACTGCATACTTTTACTGCATGCTATGTATCATGCAACAATAAGCCTTTCAAACACTACAAACATTCAAACATTGTTGTCAAATGATCATTTATGTTCAACCTGGTCTCATAGAATGACGTTACTGTACGGTATAAGGAAAGGAGGCGGCAAGAACCGGCTTGACAATATAAATAATAGTTTTAATAATAAACAACGGAAAACACACAAACATAAACACACAGAGCAGCTGCCTGTCATTCTCTCTCTCTCTCGAACCCTCATCACCGGCCGCCCATCAGGCTGATTGGGGACCGGGGGTGCGTTGTTCCAGTCCAGCCCCGCCCTTCTCCTCTCTACACTCCTCCCATCGTTGCCTCAGGCCGGGGAGCCCTCCGGGGGGCGTGCCTTGCGCCCTGTCTGCCGGCGGGTCATCCACACATTGCTCGACCTGGGAGGAGGCAGGAGAGTAAAAACAACAACAAACAAAATAGGCGAGGGACAAAGGCCAACACGCAGCGACAGAGAGAGAGAGAGAGAGGAGAGAGAGAGGAAAAAAAAAAACCTCACTCACCGGTTCTCTGATGCACCGTCATGTGGTCCTCGATCACTCCTCCACCCTCTCAGGCGGACAGCAGCCGCTCCTCCACGGGCGGACCCGAGTCAGACCTACGACCCCCGGTGGACAGAACGCCCCTCTGTATTCCCGGCGACTGGTGGGGATGCTCCTCAGCCCCTGGCAGTGGCCCTACCGCTCCAGGCAGTCGGGGAGTCGCTTCCCTCCTCCACTCACGGATGGCAGTTTTCTTTCGACCCCTCCGCATTTCTGGGGGACGGCAGGGCACTCCGCCCCTGGCAGCGGCTCCATCGTTCCAGGCGGTCGGGGTGTCCAGCCCCACTCTCCTCGCAGATGGCGGCCGTTCCCCGCATCTGGGCAGTCGGGCTACTCCCGACTGCCCCCCGGCGGATGGCAGCGGCGCTCACCTGGGTGGATGGCCGTGTCGAGGACTCCGTGACGGGCATCCCTCCTCCTTCCCGAGTTTCGGCACCAATGTAAAGCGGTATAAGGGAAAGGAGGCGAGAACCAGCTTAACAATATAAATAATATTTTTAATAAAGAAATAAACCAAAAGACACAAACACACACATAGGACGGACAGCTGCCCGTAAACGTTCTCTCTCTGTCGCACCACCGTCCGCAGTCGGCCTTTATCCCTCTCGGAGGCTTGATTAGCCTGATGAGGGACCGGGTGTGTAAAATCACGACCGGCCCCGCCGTCCGCCGTCACAGTGACTATACCTGCATTTTTGCAAAACGTACAATTTAAAGTTGTTTCAATTGTTGTTTTTACGGTTGTTTTAGGGTTTTATGGTGTTGCCTTGTCATGGCAACAAAGTTGTAAAATTTGCTGTAACTTTACACAGATGCGGTTAGTAAGGGATTTTATCACACTAAAATCAAGTTAACACACATATTGTTTACATCTTGTGGCTATACTTTTGAAAGAGTGAGTATTTTAACATTGAAAGATTGGCTCCATTCACTTGCATTGTAAGTGCCTCACTGTAACCCAGATATTCTTTTTAAAAGAAATGCGTCAAAATACATTTTTGGGGTAATCAACATTATGCCACAAATGTTCTTTCAAGTGACTGTATCTGGGCCCTTAACACTAGTATGTTAGGATGCTATTCTGAACACAAGCAGACACAAACGTACCACTTTTATATTTTTCGAACATCTGCACATCTGCTGGAAGTAAATGGGAAGAAAACAGGAATGCAAATCGCAGCTGAACATCTGCTGACCAAAGGCCACATCCCAGCCCGAGAAGAATAAATAGTGTTGGCCGTAATCATCAACAGATATTGATTTTAGATGAATATCGAACAGACGCAGCTGCGTCAGGCAGAGAGAGAGACCACATACAACGCACTGTCTTTCATGTCTTATGGATTCATGCGCTGAACGTCCGTGAATTCACAAACAAAACAGAAAGATCTGTGGGAAATGTTTCGTGTAACAACAGGCCCAGATGTTGGGCTCTGACTCGTGGCAATAAAGCACCACAATGGCTGAAAAATGTTGATTTCAACAGATGTGCTCTCTCTCCCTCTCTCTTTCTCTGTCTCTGGTCTCAACATTTTCTCTTGTTCTGAATCTAAATTTACTCGAACCGAACTCCCTCCCTCAGCCGTGGCCTGCTGCAGCGTTGCACACGAAGCTGTTATTAATCGGACGCAGCTGTGCATTGCATTTCTAAAAACATGTACTGTCACCAAGGCCTGTGCAAAAATAAATGGATAATTTGGGCCAATTGTCACTGAGTGTTTTCAAAACTAGTTTCCACTGCAATCATATTTCTTCACCTGGTACGACTTAAAGGGCCATTTGAAAACCTTGCGCATTCTCACACGTAGTGAAAGAAAACAAGGAATTTGACCATTCTGTCTGATGAACAGGAAGAAATGGGGTAACACTTTCTATGAAGCCCATATTTAGAATGTATTGTTATATGCATGGTATAACACGGTGTTATAAATGCATTATAATGCATTCATAATGTCTCATAATACATCTTATAGTATGTTATAACTTCTCATAGATAATTGTAACTACATTTATAATCCATTCATAGTTATACCTAAAAGAGTCAAGCGCATTATATAATATACAATACTTAAAGCTTATTTAAATGTGTTTAATTATTGAAAAATGCACAGAATACAAAGGGGCACACAGTCTCGAGGTAAATGTTAAAATAAGGTTAAAACATATGAATGTTAATAAGAAAACATCGCTTTTGTCACCACTTAAAGAATACCTACTATACTGTATATAATAAAAAATAGACATTATGACAGATCAAATTTTGATGGCAATATTGTGGTTAGAATATTATTTCTGAGATGAGACTTTACGAATGCATTATAGTTCTACATTAAACCAAAATATGCATTATACAATCAGATTTCACTCTGCTAGGTAATCTATCATATGACGCAATGTGCTCGGCTTGACCTTCCATTTCCAGTGTAAAATAACAATGTAAAATAACCATAATTACATCGAAGATAACTGGACAACACTTGAATTAAAGATACACCGTAATGATGTCTTATAACTGCATACTACTGTCTGGGGGAGTATACAGTGTATACCCTGAAGTATTTGTTAAATAGTAAGTTAAAGGTGCAATATGTAAGGGGTCTGGGTAGCTCAGCGAGTAAAGATGCTGAATAACACTCCTTGAGTCTTGAGTTCGAATCCAGGGTGTGCTGAGTGGCTCCAGCCAGGTTTCCTAAGCAACCAAATTGGCCCAGTTGCTAGGGAGGGTAGAGTCACATGGGGTAACCTCCTCGTGGTCACTATAATGTGGTTCTCGCTCTCGGTGGGGCATGTGGTGGGTTGTGTGTGGAAGCCACGCAGAATAGCGTGAAGCCTCCACATGCTACGTCTCCACGGTGACGCCCTCAAGCCATGTGATAAGATGCGCGGATTGATGTCTCAGTCACGGAGGCAACTGGGATTCGTCCTACACCACCCAGATTGAGTCTCTAGCCACCACACATTCCAAATTTGGGAGAAAAATCACACACACAAAAAAAGGTGCAATATATAATATATTTACTGTACTAAAGTATCAAATTATCATTATACGTTATTAGAGATTTAGGAAACATGCTTAGTTGAAATACTGGCTTCTCCGAAAACAATGCTACAGCTAGTCGATTCTACTTTGAAATGTCCGTTCCGGGCGGAATTTTATGTTTGTGTTTTGGCCTGTGTGATCCCGCCCACTGCCCATTTCCCAATAGTATTCCAACACCCCGGGTTGCAAGATGTGAAACAAGTTAGAGGGCAAACACAGCACACTGCAGCCATGGAAGCCAGCAAAACATCAAGCTAACATTGACTGAGTTATAAAAAATCCACATGAGCTGGTTTATAATTTGCAAACAATAAAAACATTGCAATCATATACATTAGCTGATCAACTTTCAGTGTAAGGCTCGTCACTTAATATTGTCAGTTTGCTCATTCCTGTTGCGTGTCCTCAACCTGGCAACACGCATGAGCTTGGAGACTGGGGAGGAGGGGGGCGGGGGAGACAACTCTCTCCAATATTTAGAATTTGGTCTGCAGCATCCATTTTAAACGCTTGATGTCAATGTTGCATATTGCTCCTTTAATGTTACATTCCGAACACAGTCCTATATGCCACAATGCAATGATCTCAACTTGACCTCTCATTTCCAATGTCACAAATTAACCAAAGTAACATCATCTTTGATTTTTAACATCTTAACTCATTCTTTGATTAGACTGCCAAAAGTCTGGGTATTTCTTTATTTAAAAAAATACAAAATAAATAGTAAATTAGTGTTCAGTGTGATCATGACCTTGCATTTCCACTGTGACAATGAACTGGAAGCTATAACAACTGCATCTTTTAACATCATCTTGACTTTTTATATCATCAGAATTCAGTAATTTGACACAAAATTTAGTTAAAATGCAAAATAACCGTAATTCAGAGATATCCGGTCATTGCTTGCCAAATGAAATATACATCGTAATGGCGTCAACTGTTTGAAAGATTTATTGTTGCATACTTTTTCAGATGAATGGACTGGAAGCCATATCAACTAAGATTTTTTAACACGTTTTTTGTTTTACAAAAATAACTATTCGCTGCTCACCAAATTAACAGTGCAACATAAGAAATCATGTGACAACAGTGTAGTATATTTGCAATGTTTAGCATTGCATAATGTGTACTGTTGTACATAAAACAGTATTTTTTAATAGTATGCAATATATAGTACATACTGCACAGTATGTGTGCATTTACATGCACTCCAATACGCTGATAATGACCAAAAGTCAGCGCATTCAACAAATCCAACAATGCAAGAAAACTGTTTATGGGAGATTTGAATTGAGCGCATTATTCTCTGCTTTTAACATTAAAGCATAAACGGTCATGTGCACAACATGTGCGCACACTGGATAAACATGCTGGTAAAGGTGTTTACATGAAACACGAAACTTGGGTAATCACCAAAAATCGGCATGTGCTGATCGGTTTATTCTTGAGCTGCTTACCTTTCATGGTTTCGGCTCATTTAGCCTAAATGGTGTAAGATTGGGCATGCAAATGCGCTCAGTATAGCATGCTACTGTTTGAAGTTTATCATTGCATAATATGTACTGTAAGCATATTTTTTAAATAGTATGCAAAATAGAGTGCATACTGCGTAGTATGCAGTAAGCAGTCCGCTAGTATTCCATTTCGAACGCAGACGTGGACTCATTACACTGTTTGTTATTGCTTCTCTTTCTTTTTTGCTTGTTTTTTTGTGCCCAAAGGGTCTAGATCATCTTGACGCCGCCGGTGTGTTAGTGTCAGTCCAAAGTTGTTTTAGTGACCCTGGGTGTTAGTTTGAGATCAGTTCTGGTGAGTTAACAATCATGCCAGACCCCGGGTAGATGACTACTGTGAGAAGTATGATGGAGTAATTACTTGCACATTGATCTGGTTTTCCAGGCCATTACATTCTGTGCCACAGGAAGGAACTGCCGTGTACTGTTTGCTGTATCGCCCATGCCAGATCTTTCAACTCGCCTGTTTTTCCATCAACAGTTTGGCTTGAAAGAGCAATAAAAGAGTTAATCAGATGCATTTGCTGATGTTTAATGAGTGTATAACTCAACGCAATCTGTGCAATGGTTTTGTTTCTTTTGAATCGAATGCATATTTGTTTAATCCTTCATTATGGCTTCAATTTAGAGTGCATTAATCGCATCCGGCAAAGATGTTTTCTTAAAAACAGGGTAATGATGTTTGTTTCAATGCAGAACATTTGTTTTTAAATAAGAGCATGCTTGTCGGCAGTGAATGCACTGATGGCTACTTTACATGGGGAACCCAATAATCAGGCAAATCATCCTCTGAGATGAAAAGCTAAACATTGCCCTCTCCTGGATATATGAAATCAAACTTCCTTGGAGCAGATGTTCAGGATTCCAAAACCTTGTGAGCTACCTACTTAGGCAGCATTTTGAGGCATCATAGGTGTGTTCCCAATAAGAAGGCTGTTCCAAAAGGTAAGTAGCATTATTATTCAGACTATAGGTTCTTTATGGCTAAATAGACAGCAAATGGCATTGGTTCTTGTTTGAATATATGCAACCGCAAATGAGACTTAATATTCAGTTGGTTACTCACACAAAGATCTCGAATGGCTTTGGAAGACTTCTAATGTAGTGTAATAGTTGTATGAACTACTTTTATGGTGTTTTATTTTTTCTCTACATTTTGTGTTTCATGGACGAAATAAAGTCATATGGGTTTCGAACAACATAAAGGTGAGTAAATGATGACAGAATTTTCAAAACTGTTCCTTTACAAGCCATTTTTGTTTCTGAATTATGCTTTCAACATTTGTAAACTTATATTTTATATCTGTTATGTTTCATTGCAACATAGAGGGAAGAAATATTCTATCGGGAAGACTCGCAGACTTGAGTGAAATTTTAAGATGACATTTATTGATTGATATATATAAGAGAATAGTAATGTCTCTCTTTGGTGTAGGCCCCGTTTGGCGGTCTGAAGAAGTTGTACTCGGAACCGTCATATCCTGCCGGAGATAGGAGGCAGGGGCGAGGAGCCTACCCCCGTGCAGGACGGGACTCAACAGGTGGTGATGGGGTGGTGGAGGTTGCCATGTTAGCGCACTGAAACAGCAATGTGATAGATTGTGAGCAGTCGTATAAAGCAATGGCTTGCATGTGATTGGCTAGGAATTATCCCGCTAATGGTGCAATGATGTACAGCTGCTAGTCTTCCCGCTAGAACTACGCTGCGCTTACATATACAGTATGTTTGACCTTGTCAGAAATTGAAAACCTCCCTTGACTTCCTTGTATTCTCTCCTCAGAGAAACACTGAGCTGTTGTCCAGGGGAGAGAATCGCTGTCTAGACGCACAGGTGCAGAGTTGCAGATCTTTACTCTGTCTGAACACTGCTCAATTCTCCAGGCGCTGCGCTCAGAAACGCTCAGCAAGTGTCTTGTCTCTGGGACCGCAGCTCCAGCGAGACACACCCTGTCCCATTATGACTTCCCCCAAAGACCTTCAGTGTGCAGAAACCAGAGCTAAAACCATACAGATGGGCCGCAGCCAGACGCTGTATTTCAGAAACAACGACACACAGACAGTGTTTGTCTGCCAAATCACGGCTGAACAAATCTAAACAGACTCTAGCCACTACAGTTCACATAGATGTAACGCTCAGGACTTATGCTCTGCAAGATTAAAAGTTTTGCTGGAGGAGCACGTTTAAAAACCTGAAAATGGAAGTTTGTCATGAATTGTTTAAAAAGCCTTGATGATGGATGGAACAACAGACAGACAGACTATTTTGCATACTGCGCAAAAATATTAGTATGGTATGATGCTATTCCAAACTCACTCAATTTCTGCATGTCATGCGAGGAGAATAATCCATGTTCCTTCTCTCTTTCCCTCTAGATGAGCAGCTTTAACTTATTCACTTTGGTTTGTGTGTTTGAACAAGTGCCCTCGTCTGGTCACACAAAAGTCCCTTGTTAAGCAAAACCTCTGCTAACATTTATGGGCGATGCAGTCTCGATGCTCTTTGCATCGTTAATACGTTAAAACAAGTGACAATAACAGCTGTGTGATGCTGCTGTGTTGTGGTTAGACTCTTCACAGAAACACACCGTCTTCAAATGATATCTTTCAGTGTAGCACTTCTTCTGCGGTGCGCATGCAAGGTTATATTTAGATAACTGCGATCTCGCTGTGTCAGCATTTGTGATCGCTTCGAATCAATATTCATAAACATTTTTCAATAAACAGTTCATTAGCTCAAAGAAAACAGTTTGTCTACGTAATCATGCATCTAAATAGAAATGTCATTTTTGGCTCCTCAGGAAGAACTTTCCTTATTTGGCTGACGTAACTCGACATTTATCAACTTAATGTGTAGAATGCATTCTAACGATGTTAAACTTCTTTATAATCTCATAAACTACATTTGGTTTGATTTTCGCTCGAGCAAAGCTTCCCCTTTTCTGGCCTCTGCACAAGGCGGTTCAAACAAAGTGTTAGGTGCTAATGAACAGATCCTGACAAAGTTTGTTTTCCTGTTCCCAGTCAATGCATATAATGGCTTCATTCAGGTCCTGTGGTTCAACCATGGAAAGAGCTTGTAAAGAACCTGTCACAAACCTGATTTCCTTTCGTGTCCCATCGAGGGACTATACTGTACATATTCATGAGATGGTATAGCTGGACACCTTTTTGTGGCCAAGTGATTATTACTGTAAAAAGAAATATAGAAGTACGGTATGGTGATATATTGTTGGAGCACCATTGTCAGTTTGCAGGTCGATTTTAGGCCACTTTGAAGGTGAGATACAGGAAAACTATAAGTCCGATCAGTTAGAAAATTCACAGCACAATATTCCAGAACAGTCTGAAGGTATGTACCAAATTTGGTGGATGTAGGAGGAGTTAGAGTTGGAAACTTTGGTCTTGGTTTAGGGATTTTGGTAAAGCCATGAACAAAGTCTGAAGTATGGAGTTTGTAGTATGCTTGCTTTATCGAGACAACATAAACATGTATCGATTGGGTCTTGCTTAAGGAAAAATAAAAACATGATCAACAGTCACTAATCTTCATTTATTATTCATAGTTTTACTAATCCATAACATAATAGAAAATAAAATAGTACTGCAAAACAAATGCTTTGAGAAACGGTGACTTGCTTGAATTGGTTACATTGCCGTTTACATTGATTTAAAGGGTTAGTTTGTCCAAGAATTCATCATTTACTCACCCTCATGTCATTCCAAACCATTTTGACTTTCTTACTTCCATGGAACACAAATGCTTAGAAGAATCTCTGAGCTAAACTTTTCCATGTAATGACAGTGCACACTGACCACAGGCTGTCCTGCTCCAAAAAAAGGACAAATAAGCACCATACAAGTAGTCCACGTGACTTGTTCTCTATATTCCAAGTCTTCCGAAGTCAAACAATGGCTTTGAATGAGTGGCTTTGGGATTCCAAGGAAGAAGGCCATACAGGACGTGAACAACATGAGGGAGAGTGTGACATTATTTTCATTTTCTGGTGAACTATTCCTTTAAATATCTAGTCTGTTGTCAGTGTTCAGACAGTGAGGAAACTGGACCAGATTACTGAACATTACATGCATTAAGCAATGAGGAATGATTATTGGTGGTCATGTGTGGTAGGTTTGTACAAACTAGAAACTGATGGGAAAAAAAAGAGTGCTTTTAATATATTTTTACAATTCTTTTGAACATGCATTTATTTTAAATTTGACATGAATCACTGACTTTAGACATGTTTTATTCTTAATGCTTAAATCTGTCCTGAGTTCATTTGAATAGCACTAGCAGTTGCTCCAATCACTGGTAGCAAGCAGTCGTCTTTAGATCCTTGAAGTGAGTTCAGATCTTCTCAAAAGTGATCTGTCGACTTCCTCCAGCGAGCAACATCCTGAAAAACAGCCCACAGCAGTATATCACAGTATAGAGAAAATTAAAGCAATACGCCATGAGAGGCTGTGTATTACATAAGGGGATAATGTATTGCACAGTCAAACGGTTTTAGCATCTTTCATCATAAAGTCTTGAATCACCCTGTTGTGTTTATTTTGCATTTTAAGAAGTTCGGCTTCTTTTTTCCTTCACAAAACATCTTAAAAAAAATTATAGCAATATAAAAAATGAATCAATAGCAAGATGCAGCCTTATGGTCATAGACATCCGTCTTGCGCTGGTTTACAAAGATAAAATATAAAAAACAGCTCTGGAGGACACAAAAGAGCATTCACAGTGAGGTCACATGTCTGTCTTTATCTGCATTTTGCATTAGTTTCAAAAACGTCGGATTAATTGAACTAGTGATTTTCTCAGACTACTTTGATTTTGTGATGAAAATAGCCTTTGATGCTGATATGGCATTAAAAGTGTAATAAATATATAAATATAAATAAATACATACTTGTGAAGTTATGCAACTTTTATGACAGTTCAACATGCTTTTTCTACTTTTTATTTAAACAATGCATTTACTTGCTTTTTTTAAGGTATTTTTTGATCCATTGCACCAAGTGGCTGTTTATTGTTGTACAACAGTAATATGATAAACGACAAGATTAAATGTTTTATTATTACAAAATTTTGCCAAGTAATATGGTCTAAATGTAGGCTGTTAACACCTACCAAGCAACATCACTACTTACCTCAGGTGTGCATTTGACTGATGTGTCTGTGGTATAAATGAACTTATGCAACCATAATGACAGATCAATGTGCTTTATTTACTTTATTATAAACAGTGTTTTTTTTTTTATTTTTTTATATATTTGTATCATTTATATGAAATATTTTACTTCTTTATATGTTAAAAAATATATATGTATATTATATATTTTAAATATTTATATTATTAAAATATATTAAAATGTTTATGTATTTTACATATTTATATTTGTACATATATTTTAATATTTATATTATATATTTTGCTTGTGTATATTTGTTCACATATTTCATATACATATATATATATACTGTATATATATATATATATATATATATATATATATATATATATATATATATATATATATATATATTTTACATATTCATATTTGTATATATTATATATTTATACTTTTTATGTTTTAATTTTGTTTTATTTTAAAACACCTATGCATTTACTCTGATTACTACGTTTAATCTGAATTAAACCTTACCTGTAAGCGCTAGTGCAAGGTGTAGCTCCTCTCGTAGTAAATGCAGCATATTACTGACACCTTTATCGCCCTTTAAACAGGAAGAGAAATTTCCTGTCAAACATTATGACCTGCAGTACTTCCTCAAGTATGTTTCCAACATACAGTACACCTTCAGTAATTCTGTATTTACTGTGTGTCACCTCACAGGCCAGTGCCCACAGGACGGGTCTCCCGACAAAGACAGCTTTAGCCCCCAGCGCCAGAGCTTTCAGCACATCTGTGCCTGTGCGTACCCCTCCATCCAGGAACACTTCCACCTTGCCCTCTACGGCCTCCACGATTTCAGGCAAGGCATCAATCTGCATTGGCATAAACCATCATATTACATGAACAAGTACAACATTCACCTAGTGTGTATATATATATATATATATATTATTTATTATTTTTCAAAACTCTAATTTTATTCCAATAGTTGGCATAAAGCACTAGCAAATTTATTTTTCCTCCATAACATTCCATCACAATATATAGATCTGAAATATAGGTGGCGCTCCAACACATCTTAGCCCTCACAGATTTGCTTGTCCACTGACGTTCAGTGTAATTTTCAGTTCAAGCACCACCCTCATTATTTCATTGAATATCTCGGCCTCTGAGTGGACTAGAAGCTCAATTTAGGTGTCATTAGAAAGCTGAGAAATCTCCCCTTTGCCATGATATAAAATCAATAGTCAATAAAATATTTTATAATGATTTGCTTTGGATGCTTTCCTTCTAAATGGCATATTTTGTTCTGGACATCTAAGATATAATAAGCAAGCTCACAGACAAGTAAACAATAGCTCATTTTGTAAAAGCACATATAACATTTTTACCTATTTGGGTAGTTATCAAAGCATAAAAGAGAAGTTACATTAGAGTACAGTGGGATTATAAAGCCATAAGTTATTGTAGATTGCATAGCTTTGATTTTGTGGCCTTGGAATGATTTGATTAGAAATGTTTGCGTTTGTATTGAAATCTTTGACTTTCTCTGCAAACATGAGAGCTCTAGAAGAGACACATATGAGATTACTAGTGTCTATTTCTCAGGAGAAACATCATAGAAGCAAGAGACTTAAGCAAATGTCTCATTTTGTCTCAAGGATACACAACTGAGAAAGCTATCTGATTTGTGATTTTTTTTACTTTGGACAGAACTGCTACTTCATCTTTGAAAGTTCCAGAAAGGACCAGAAGCTACTGTGCCTAATCATAGCACTGATTATATAGCACAAGTGTTGGAGTCTTTATTCAGAGCCATTTTTCACACTACATTTGATGTTCTTCAATTTTGGACTTCTAAGCGCTCTAATTTCATCGTAAAATTTGAGGTTGAGTCCAAACCTTTGTTTGGCCTTCATTTTGGTACACCAGTAACCGTATTTCAAAGTACCAAAGATGCAATTTGCAACCGCAGAAGATTGCAAAAAGGACTTGAGGGATGGAGGTCTCTTGAGAACAATTATGCCTTGTTTCTTCAAACGGCACTTACGGTGGCTGGAACCCCGTCAAGCTGTCGTGCTCCGTGGTTTGACACAAGTATTCCATCCACCCCATATTTCAGAGCTTCTTTGGCATCTTCAGCTAAAACAGAGATTCACCATGATGTTCATCACTGTGGTTCTTCTAAAGCATTATCAGCAGTTTTGAGTTGTCTCATTCTATGATAAAAAAAGGAGCTGCAATTTGAAGTCATAACTTTCTTTTGGATGGAGAAACAATTCATTTCTGGGACACAATGCTATTTTTCTATCTGCATTTAAGAGGTTTATAGGTAAGCATCACTATAACAATTGCTCGTACTTTGGTTTAGTGATTTGTTTAAAAAGTGGTTTGATCTCCAGACATGAATAATGCCTCAAATCGTGTGTCTTGATGGTGAAAGATGCATTATCACTTTTCCAAGCATTCAGACTTGCGATATTCACCTGGTAGATGATGAAATATCCAAACATAGACTTACATTGAAGGGGGACCCGAAACATATCTAGAGACCAGACTATCATAGAGGCTTTCTTTGACTTGGGCCAGGAACTAATCACCTAGCAACCATGATGAACACCCTGGCAACCACCCAAAAAACTCTAGCATCATGGTGGCGACTATTGCTACCAGTGTAATTGTAAATTTTTCGATGTAATTTAACCTCTGTGTTCTGAACGACACAGCCTTGAATATGATTAAACTGCGTTTTCCTTTAAACAGAGTCCAAGAGGAATAGACAGACATTTTCAAGTTAAATTATGCTTCACACATGAGCTAAAATAACTGATGGTGATCCCTAATACCTTCCCCCCTCAACATACATTTCCTGAGTTTTTCAGGAAAGACATTTATATCCTTTGCCTGACGGCGCTACAGTAAAAACAAATTGTGGTCTACTTTAAAGCTGCTTTTTATTGAAAGAATTTCCAAAGCTAAAAAGACTTTAAAGATAAAAGGTTATCTCAAGACACAAATAACAGTGAGGCTTCAAGTCTTTGTCGAGATAACCTCGCCGCAAAGAGTCAACACTTCTGATTGCTTTTCCTCCCGGGAGATAAATGACACATTATCTTTAATTAGCGATCCCCTGCTGACAGACGGGTCAATTGTCTGCTCTGTTTTGATTCGTTTATGGAAATGAGTCGATCAGCGGACAGTGAGCATTCCATGCGAGAGATGAGAACAGACTCCTGCAATCCAGGGTTGAGCAGAATTCTGAATTCACTGTAAGAGTCTTGTCTCCTTCTCCGTTCATTTTAATTGAATTGGCCACATCCCACAGGAAGTTGAATTAGAAATACAGGAAGAGGAAGTCACCAACAAGACACATGATGTGATGCATTATTCATGTCTGCATAGCAAACCAATATTTTGAAAAAATATGAACCGAAAGTATGACGAATTATTAGAGCATTTAATACGCAGACAGGAAAATAGCATTGTACGGAAGCCCATTTCCACCACATAATAAAAAATTGAAATTATGAGAAGCTAAGTTATAGATAATAAATCTTAATTATGTGATGTTTTTTATCTCATAATTCTGACAATTTTTCCTAATCATTTTTGATTTTTTATCACATAATTATGATATTTAGCATCTCATAAATGGCTTATAAAAAGTCAAAATTATGAGGCAAAAAAAAAATCAATGCTAATTCATAATTATGAGTTGCTAAATCATATTTATTAAATATTAAATCCTAATTATGAGATTACTTTTTATCTACATTTTTGAATTTTTATATCAAACTTTTTGTCTTTTTAACCTCATAAAAATATTACAAATTAAATTATGAGACACTAAGACATAATTTTGAGATACTTAATCATAATTATGAGTTACTAAATTATAATCATGAATTACTATTTTGACTAAATTTTATTTTGAGTATATATGAGTATTTTAATGGTTACGGATTGGCCCCATTCACTTCTATTGTAAGTGTCTAACTGTTTTATTTTTTTTATTTTTAAGAAAACGAGGGATGAGTCAAAGTTAATTTCATGGTAATCAAACTTGTGCCACAAATGCTGTCAATTGAGCTTAACTTGTATTCAATCCGGAATATTCCTTAAAAAAAACAATTCTCAATTCACATTCAGGAATCTAAAGCATATTCTCAAAACAGTTTTGAACACTCACTCACCTCTCAAAACCCCTTTGACCACCACGGGCAGAGAAGTCATTGTTTTTAGCCAAGCGATGTCCTCCCATTTCACTGTGGGATCTATCGCCTGAGTCACGTAGACCGCTAGGCCACTGTCCTCACCGTAACCCTCTTTTGAGGAGAACGCTAAATCGGGGGATTCAAAATTGGCCATCCTGGGAAACACGAGAGTGCAAAATGGAATTAGTCCAGTGTGTGTTGTTTTTGGTCACTGTATGAAAGCAGAACTGGGGTTTTATCCAAACACCGGAGTCCCGCTCAATGGCAACTTGTTGCTGTGGGCGCGCTTTGATTTGCGGCAGCCGAGCGAAAGATCTCCGGGAGAGTTGAGCTGAAGTTCATGTTGTGTCACTGTTGATGGAAATGGAGGCACTTGCGCTGAAATATATGGTGGAGAGGTGGTGCTTTTTTCGGATTTCAGATTTCGAATCGCCGTAATTCACCTCGTGGGATTCGGAGCAGGAAGGTTTTACTTTCATGAGGGCTTTTTTATAGTCGGTAGGCTGTTGGCATTTCTGACGAACTGCTGATATCTGAATGTTTCCTCACATAAAAAGTAGAATGTAGTGAGTGTTGACTGAGGGAAAGCAGTTAATATTAATCCCCAGAAGCGGTGTGATCTACTGTAAGGTTCCCTGGTTTAAGAGAGAGATTTCTGTCTCCATAAATACATTAAGCAAGGTTTGGCTTTCAAGGGACAACAAAGCTGTAAAATAATTCATGAATGGGGGGAAATTTAGGCTTTGTTTATAAAAAAAAAACTCACAAGAATTATATCATATAGCTTATCCTATTTCATTCAATCAATCATCATTCACAGATTATAAAAGTGTAAACAAAAGGAGATGCTTGATTGAAGATGAGATTGAAAGTTGAAATTCACTTTCTGAGAAAATGTGAGAGGTGTTTGCCCATGCAAAACTCACTGCCGGCAATGCTTGGGTGTTGTAAGTGTTTGCAAAAGCAGTATGCAGTTGCTTAGGTAATCTAAGTGGTGGTGGCAAGGCTGTAGCTATGGGGTTGCAATGGTGATCTAGGGCATTGTTATGTCATTGATATGTTTTGGGTGGTCACCATTGACTTTTAATTGCATCTTTTTTACTGTTCAATGAAAGTTGGTGACTGGCACTGTCAGTCCGTCTAACATCTAATTTCGTGTTCCATTGAAGAAAGTCATACAGGTTTGGAACAACATGATGGCAATTAATATATGACAGAATTTTAATTTTTTTGAAGGGGTAGTTCACCAAGTTGTGATTAGAATAGAAGCACCATTTGCAGATAGCACAAATTATATTCTAAAGTTTCTAAATATATATTCTGATTTCAAATCTGATAAGAATTCACACAGCGTCTATGAGGACACATTCACACACAAACACATGCACTCGTGACTGTAAAGCATGCTCTTGGCACACGCGTACATCACGTGGTTGTTTCAGTTTTTACCTCAAATGAGAGGGCAGCTTAAATCGGTTGCGCACGTCATCGCGTCGCCTGCCAAGATAAGGTGTGTCCACTGTGACAAAGATACCCTTATACCCAGCGTCCTCTGCTCTCCTGACCAGTGACTGAGTCAGTGCCCGGTCTTTATAAATGTACAGCTGCATCCAGCGCACGACTCCAGGGGCGGCCGCCGCTACTTCCTCTATAGTGGAGGTTGCCCATGAACTCAACATCATACCTGTGTCAGCAGACAGGCAAGCTATATACAGATAGAGAGATAGACAGACAGACAGACAAATAGGTAGTTAGATAGACAGGAAGACAGACAGATGTATAGAGAGACAGACAGACAGACAGGTAGAAAATGGACAGATATACAGATAACAAGACAGATGGATATAGAGAAAGATGGACATATAGACAGACAGACAGATAAAAAGACATACAGAGAGACAGAAGGAAAGAGACAGATGAACAGACAGACAGATAGATAGACAGACAGACAGACGGACAGAGAGACAGACGTACAGACAGATAGAGAGACAGACAGGCATACAGATGGACAGAGATACACAGACGGACAGATAGATTGACAGACAGACACACAGACAGGTAGACAGACATACAGATAAACAGATGGATAGAGAGGCAGTCAGACATACAGACAGACAGATAGAGAGAGAGACATACATATGGATTGAGAAATAGACAGATAGACAAATAGAGAGACAGACAGGTAGACAGACAGACATAAAAACAGACAGATAGATAGATAGACAGACAGACAGCGAGACAGACGTACAGACAGATAGAGAGACAGACAGGCATACAGATGGACAGAGATACACAGGTAGACAGACAGATTGACAGACAGACACACAGACAGGTAGACAGACATACAGATAAACAGATGGATAGAGAGGCAGTCAGACATACAGTCAGACAGACAGATAGAGAGAGAGACAGACGGATGGATTGAGAAATAGACAGATAGACAAATAGAGAGACAGACAGACATAAAAACAGACAGATAGATAGACAGACAGACAGACAGACAGAGAGACAGACGTACAGACAGATAGAGAGACAGACAGGCATACAGATGGACAGAGATACACAGACGGACAGACAGATTGACAGACAGACACACAGACAGGCAGTCAGACATACAGTCAGACAGACAGATAGAGAGAGAGACAGACAGATGGATTGAGAAATAGACAGATAGACAAATAGAGAGACAGACAGGTAGACAGACAGAGAGACATAAAAACAGACAGATAGATAGACAGACAGATAAACCGACAGACGGACAGATGGATAGAGAGACAGACAGACAGACATACAGATAGAGAGAAAGACAGACAGATAAACAGACATACAGAGACAGATAAACAGACAGACGGACAGATAAACAGACAGACAGATGGATAGAGAGAGACAGACAGATGGATAGAGAGAGAGACAGACAGACAGATGGACAGATAGAGAGACAGACAGAAGGACAGATAGAAAGACAGGCAGATGGATATTGAGACAGACAGACAGACATACAGATAGAGAGACAGCCAGACGGATAGTGGCAGACAGACAGCAGATTGATAGAGGAACAGGCAGAAGGATAGAAAGACAGACCGACAGACGGATATAGACAGACAGACAAACAGACGTGGATAGAGAGGCAGGCAGGCAGGCAGACAGACATATAGAGAGACAGACAGACAGACGGATTGAGAGACAGACATACATACAGATAGAGAGACAGACAGACAGATAGAGAGAGACAGGTAGACAGACATACGGATTGAGACAGACATACAGATAGAGAGACAGACATATATATACAGATAGAGAGACAGACAGACATATATATACAGACAGAGAGACAGACAGACAGAAAGATGGATAGAGAGACAGAAAGATAGACACATTCAGTCAAGTGCAGGGTTGGGAAGATTACTTTTTAATGTATCTCACTACAGATTACACAATGCATGCTGTAAAAAGTAATTTGTAACATATTTGATTACTCATATCAGTAATCTCAATACTTTGGATTACTTCTTCAAATCAGATTTTTTGTTTTCACTTGTTTTGCCTATAAACAAGTTCATATATTTAATATACATGAAAAATTCTACCAGCACACGAACACAAAATACACATATTAAAAATATATTCTCTGAAAAATGCCTAAAACATATTGTGCGGTGTTGCTTCTAAAACAAGATGTATCTTGTTTAAAGGATTTTTTTAAATGTTTTTACAGGAAAACAAAACAAAACTTCTCATCAAGAATAAGATTTGCTCTCACTTTATATGAAGTGTCTTTAACTACTCCATACATAAATATGTAATCCCGTTACATTTATTACTCCCCAACCCTGATAAAGTTTTTGACTATTTATGATAATTAGTATTAGCAGTAAGTATATTTTGTTATGGTATTTTGGTGGAAACTATGGTATGATGATATTTGTAACAGTTATGAATGTGATTATGAGCAGGGGTGATTGTAAATTGTAGGAAAGGCTTATGGCGCCACTATGTGGTTGTTTATGGTCATTATTGACTTAGTGACACATAAATGTGAAGTCTCTAACTGTGGAATAATGTTGTGATGTCTGACCTCTAGCAGTGGCTGTTTCACCATCAGGATGAGCCATCCGCTGCATGGCAGTAGCCGCCACACAGATGGGCATACTGACTCTCTGTCCCAGAACTGTACAGGACATGTCCACTGTGGACACATCTCTGAGCACACGAGGGTAAATGCGCCACCTACAGGACACAGCAGGGAGAAATTATATTCAGAAATATCTATAGTAACTGTTGTTGCATCTTATATTATATAGTTGAACCTCACCTAAATGTATACAACTGTGGTTTGATTGTGTTCACTTGTATGTATACAGTATTTACATTTAGTTTTTTAAACTACTAGAGAATCTAAACATTTGGTAATTTAACGTTTGACTCAAAGCTTTATAATTGCTGAGATATAACCCTTGTGACAACTAGCCCCAGTCTCCTCTATATCTACATCTGTTCTATGTTTCTACATACATTTATAGCCACAGGCGCAGTGGTGGCTCAGCGGTTGAGGCTCTGGGTTACTGACCAGAAGGTTAGGGGTTCATTCCCCAGAACCGCCAAGATGCCACTGTTGGGCCCTTGAGCATGGCCCTTGACCCTATTTGCTCCAGGGGGCGCCGTATCATGGCTGACCCTGCACTCTGACCCCAGCTTAGCAGGGATATGTGAAAACAAATACATGCAAAAACGTATGTATAATGTGTGACCAAAAAAAAAAGCTTATCCTGGATGGTGCTATAGACAGTCCATAAAGATGTTAATGACTCAAGTGACCACAGCTCACAAAACTGTTCATAATGGCTACGTGGAACCTCGAAGGACACATGTTGCACATTTCTCTAAAATGTGTATGAATATATGACTAATATAGCAATATTCATCAGGGTCATTTTAGTCTCTCCTCTGCTGACTTTACTGTAAGCTCTTCTGCTGGCGTGTTCATACACCCACACGAGCGCTCAAGGCCAAGATAAACGTACATAATTATAACTCACCATTACTGACCCCAAAGAGTCTAAACGAGGGCAAAAACATTTAGAAGAGTAATGTAATATGTAATCTGTAATCTGTAGTGGAATACATTTCAAAAGTAACCCTACCAAACCTGTATATACATATATATATATACTGTATATTATGGTGTGTATGTATACTGTATAATGTTTGAGGTATTGGGGTAAAATGACCCTGTAAAATAAATCAATGAATAGAAGCTAAGACATCTAACTTACACATATTACCATGTGTTATTTGCACATACCTTGAGAACGCGGCTACATTATCTCTTAAAGTCTGCTGCTCATCTGCTCCAGAGAAATAATAATCAAAAACTGACTTTGGTAAAAGTCTTTTAGCTTGGAGTTCATAATCAACGACACACACGAGCTTGTCTGACATGTTTCCACTGATGTGACTCTCAAAGCCTCTTCAAGCTGCTGGATTTCACAAAGATCATACAGCCATTTATAAATTATTAACTTGTGAAGTTAACTTTCTGGAGTTTTTCAACTAATGTTTATCCAGTGACGGTCCCTTTGGCCCCTGACACAGCTGTAGTGAGGGACTCATACATATGTGACACAACCTACACAGAACTGAGTAAAAATCAATACGGTCTGTTTGTAATGTGCACTTAAAGTGTTTTATTTTATGTTCAAACGGCACATAACAAAGGAGGACATCTGTGTGGTCAAGTTGGTGATTAGAATAGCAGATTTGATTTATTCTGTTCTGTGTGTGTTTTATGGGTGAATCTTGCAAAAACATGTCCATGTCACATTGCAACTAAAAAATCAAAAGATGGAAACAAATTATATTTTGCCTATTTAATAATTTTTATTTTCAAACCACTGTGTTTGAACGTTGTACTTTTGAGTTGTTTGTAATTCAACTCAAATAGATTTATATATATATATATAATTACAGTAAAACTAATTTGTGTTGAAAGATGTGTTTAATGGTCATTCAAATAATGCCACAATGCAAAATCAAAACAAAAGAAAAAAAAAACAATCATGACACTAAAAATAGGCTTTGTTTTCTTAAAGTAAAAAATTATTTTTTATTTTATCTTTTGATTTTGGGGTGAAATATGACCTGGGTTTTATTGCATAAATAAAATAAATGCGTATGACTGTAATGGGTTTGGACGTTGTACTTTGGAGTTGAGAATTGAGATTCTCTTTATATTTCCATTATTGTGATACAGTATTTTTTTTTTTTTTTTTTACTACATTACAGTAAAAATACAGAAGTGCAATTTTTGTTATTTCAATTTGTCAGGTCACATTTCTCAAAAAAATCAAAAGATGGAATCATTCTATTTTGCTTAAATATAAATAAAGATTTTTAGATAGCTCTTTAGATATTTAGATCACTTTAGATTAAAGATATACAGCTTTGATATACAAATATTTTACAATTTAAGAAACATAATTATATTTTTCACATTACAGTAATGAGAACATATTTGCATTAAGTTTGGGGTGAAAATGGGCTTAATCATCTTAAAAATAGTCACAGTGCAGAAAATCTAAATGGCCCAAAATTGGCTTTGTTTTCTTTATGCAAAAATAATTTACTCAATAACATACCACACCATAACATATCATGACGTAGCATGACCATATCATAGCATAACATAACATGACATGAAATGACATACCATAACATAACATACCATACCATAACATAACATAGCATAACATAACATGACATGATATAACATAACATACCATAACATAACATGATGTAACATGACATGCCATACCATTCCATAACATACCACAACATACATGTAACATGACATACCATACCATACCATTACATGACATGACCATACCATAACATAACGTAACATGACTTAACACGACATACCATAACATAACGTAACATGACATACCATAACATAACAGGACGTAACATGACATACCAAACAATAACATAACGTAACATGACATACCATACATAACATGACATACCATAACATAACATGACGTAACATGACATACCGTACCGTAACGTAACATAACATAAAATAACATGACATACCCTAACATAACATGATGTAACATGACATACCATAATGTAACATGATGTACCATGATGTAACAAGACGTAAGATAACATAACATGACATAACATACCATAACATTACATAACATGACGTAACATGACTTACCGTACCATACCATAACATGACGTACCCTAACATAACATGACGTAACGTGACATACCGTACCGTAACGTAACATAACATAAAATAACATGACATACCCTAACATAACATGATGTAACATGACATACCATAATGTAACATGATGTACCATGATGTAACAAGACGTAAGATAACATAACATGACATAACATACCATAACATTACATTACATGACGTAACATGACTTACCGTACCATACCATAACATGACGTACCCTAACATAACATGACGTAACGTGACATACCGTACCGTAACGTAACATAACATAAAATAACATGACATACCCTAACATAACATGACGTAATATGACATACCATAACATAACATGACGTATCATGACATACCATACTGTACCATAACTTAACATGACTTAACATGACATACCATAACATAACATGACGTAACATGACATACCGTACCATAACGTAACATAACATAAAATAACATGACATACCCTAACATAACATGATGTAACATGACATACCATAATGTAACATGATGTACCATGATGTAACAAGACGTAAGATAACATAACATGACATAACATACCATAACATTACATAACATGATGTAACATGACTTACTGTACCGTACTATAACATGACGTACCCTAACATAACATGACGTAACATGACATACCATAACATAACATGACATAACATGACATACCGTACCGTAACATGACATACCCTAACATAACATGACGTAACATGACATACTGTACCGTAACATGACATACCCTAACATAACATGACGTAACATGACATACCATAATGTAACATGATGTACCAAGACATAAGATAACATAACATGATTACCCTAACATAACATGACGTAACATGACATAACATAACATGACGTAACATGACATACCGTACCATAACGTAACATGACATACTCTAACATAACATGACGTATCATGACATACCATACCGTACCACAACTTAACATGACTTAACATGACATACCATAACATAACATGATGTAACATGACATACCGTACCGTAACGTAACATAACATAAAATAACATGACATACCCTAACATAACATGATGTAACATGACATACCATAACGTAACATGATGTAACAAGACGTAAGATAACATAACATGACATAACATACCATAACATGACATAACATGACTTACCGTACCATAACATGATGCAACATGACATACCGTAACGTAACATAACATAAAATAACATGACATACCCTAACATAACATGACGTAACATGACATACCATAACATAACATGACGTATCATGACATACCATACTGTACCATAACTTAACATGACTTAACATGACATACCATAACATAACATGACGTAACATGACATACCGTACCGTAACGTAACATAACATAAAATAACATGACATACCCTAACATAACATGACGTAACATGACATACCATAATGTAACATGATGTACCATGATGTAACAAGACGTAAGATAACATAACATGACATAACATACCATAACATTACATAAAATGATGTAACATGACTTACCGTACCGTACCATAACATGACGTACCCTAACATAACATGATGTAACATGACATACCATAACATAACATGACATACCGTACCGTAACATGACATACCCTAACATAACATGACGTAACATGACATACCGTAACGTAATGTAACATGACATACCCTAACATAACATGACGTAACATGACATACCATAACGTAACATGACGTACCATGATGTAACAAGACGTAAGATAACATATCATGATTACCCTAACATAACATGACGTAACATGACATACCATAACATAACATGACGTAACATGACATACCATACCATACCATAACTTAACATGACATACCATAACATAACATGACATAACATAACATGACATACCCTAACATAACATGACGTAACATACCATAACATAACATGACCTATCATGACATACCATACGTACCATAACTTACCGTAACTTAACATGACATACCATAACATAACATGACATAACATAACATGACGTAACATGACATACCGTAACGTAACATAACATAAAATAACATGACATACCCTAACATAACATGATGTAACATGACATACCATAATGTAACATGATGTAAGAAGACGTAAGATAACATAACATGACATAACATACCATAACATGATGTAACATGACTTACCGTACCATACCATAACATCACGTACCCTAATATAACATGACGTAACATGACATACCATAACATAACATGACTTATCATGACATACCGTACCGTAACGTAACATAACATAAAATAACATGACATACCCTAACATAACATGACATACCATCATGTAACAAGATGTAAGATAACATAACATGACATAACATACCATAACTTTAGCATAACATGACGTACCATGATGTAACAAGACGTAAGCTGACATATCATACCATACAATGACATAACATACCACGGCACAACACAACAATATTATCTTTTGATTTTAGGGTGAAATATGACCTGGGCATGTTCTTGACAGGTTTGGTGAGATTCAGTCTTATATTATACAGTATGTAAGTTTTAACCACTGCAGTATTTTCTCCTCCAGAACAAACTTCTCTCTCTCTCTGTAGGTTGTTCATATTGCTGATGTAGTTTAGATCTCTCTTCTCTCTTCCTCCACTGCAGCTTTATATAACTGTTGCAGTGCAGTGACAGTGAGTTCAGTTCACAGCTGCAGCTTCACATAACAGCAAAGGACTCATTTACTAATATATTTTCAATATTATTATTGCTGTTTGCTATGGCAATTATTGCCATAACTATAGCCAAATCTTAGGGTTGGGGATTTGAACAAACACCTAAAACCCTTCCCGCAATGTTTGAGCTACAGACATTATTTTGGATTGCAATGCAATAGCTCTAGCAACCCCTTATTGTCACGAACCCCGCTCCTCTGCCCCATCCCCGCTTTCGTCGCACGCACACACTCCCTCCACGAGCTTACACGCTCGCTTCCCTCCCTCGAGCTCACACGCTCGTTCTGCTCCCTCGAGCTCACACGCTCGTTCCGCCCCCTCGAGCTTCCACTCGTTTTGCTCCCTCGAGCTCACATGCTCGTACGCTATCTCTTCCCCCGAGCTCTCACGCTCGTTTTGCTCCCTCGAGCTCTCCTGCTCGTACGCTATCTCCCCCCTCGGGCTCTCATGCACGCTCCTATGGCCAGAACATTATGACCAACTGCACTCGTCTCAATCACCCCTTTATTCGTTTCACCTGCACTCGTCTCGTCACCTTTCATTGTTTACACCTGCACCTTCCCCTATAAATACCACAGCACATCCGTTTCACGGGTGTTGGTTATTGTTCTAGTTTACCCCGCATCTTCGCCCCCCGCTAGTCTCGTCTAGTTTTGTACTCCTCTCGTTTACCCCTTAGCTTGCCAGCCCCCCTTGTTCCCCTGTCTTTTCCTCTCGCTTGTCTTGTTTGTATATTGATTCCCTGGCTTCGACCTCACGCTCCCTTTGACTTCTCTCTCCCGGATTTGCCCCCTTGTTTATATCTTGATTCCCTGGCTCTCGACCCTACGCTTTCCTCGACCATTCTCCATCTGGATTTTCCCCACTGTACCTTCGCCTGCTTTTTGCAAATAAAGCCGTTTTGATTCTCATTGTGACTGTCTCGTCTTGTGTGTGTGTGTGGGTCACACTTATGAAAAGTTACTATGGTTTTATTACAACCGTAACCATAATTCAAATGTAGTATTTGTTGTAAAACTATAGAAACCACAAAATTGACCATGGTTTTACTACAGTAACAATATTTTAAGCATAACATTTGTAGTTAAAACATAGGAAAACCAAAACTATGTTATTAGAAACCCATTAATTAAAAATAGTTTTTTTT